>NC_086454.1:13466322-13526322 GCF_028390025.1 Pseudophryne corroboree | reverse complement strand
GCCAAATGCTGTAAAATGAAAAGTGAAACCAAAGTGCATGCTATTAAACAAACAGAGGAATTCTTTGTGGATTGCATTGAACTTTACAGTGCAGATAAGAAAGAATGGATTGTCCCTTTAACTGTGAACGAGATTGTCATTCCCTTTAAGCTTGATACTGGCACGCAGGTGAATTTAATATCGTTTCAAGACTATAAGACTTTTAGAGTAAAACCTAAAATTCATCTAGCCAAAGTGAAAGTTACAGGGTACACTGGAGAGGAAATTCCTGTGAAAGGTACATGCTTAGTGACACTGAAATATAAGGTACAACAGTTTAAAACATCTCTACTGATTGTGGATAAAAATGTGCAACCGATTCTAGGATTAAGTTCCTGTGAGAAACTAAGCACGCTAAAGAAAGTTTTTATGGTGACATCACAAGTAGAAAATGACTGCAAATCGATGTTTACAGAATACAGAGACTTGTTTGAAGGTCTAGGTTGTTTGCTTGGAGAGCATAAAATAAATATAGACACGCAAGTTTCTTCAGTGATACACCCCTGTAGAAAAGTGCCATTTGCGCTGAGAGAAAAACTGTTGAAAAGACAAATGGACAACTCAGAATATGTCTAGACCCCAGAGAGTTAAACAAAGCTATTAAGCGAGAACATTTCAAACTACCAACCAGAGATGAAATCATGTCGCAATTTGCGGGAGCAAAATGGTTCAGTAAATTGGATGCATCTTCAGGATTCTGGCAAATGAAGCTAGATGAGGCCAGCTCAAAGCTTTGTACATTTAATACACCAGAAGGTCGATACAGATTTCTTCGACTACCATATGGAATATTGTCTGCTCCAGAAGTATATCACAAAAACATACACATGATTTTTGAACATATTCCAGGTGTTGAAAAAATGATGGATGACATTATTGTCTGGGCATCTACAAAGGAAGAACATGATTCTAGATTGAGACAAGTAATGGAACTTGTCAAGAAAGTGAATCTAAAGCTAAACAAGGACAAATGTGAATTTGGCGTGAATATACTTACCTTTATGGGCGACGTGGTCTTGGATCAAGGTGTAAAACCAGACCCAAGGAAAATATCAGCCATAGTGAACATGGAACGTCCTAACAACAAAGACGACGTTAGAAGATTCCTAGGAATGATTACTTACTTAGGAAAGTTTATTTCTGAACTCTCTGAATGAACAGCCTCTCTTAGATGGTTGTTGGACAAAGATAACGAGTGGATGTGGTCACATGAACAAGAAGAAAGTTGGCAAAACTTGAAACAGATCATTACAGAGCAACCAGTGCTAAGATTCTTTGATCCTGCGAAAAGAATAAGAATTTCAGCAGATGCTTCACAATTTGGCCTAGGCTCAGTGCTGTTACAAGAACATGAGGATACATGGCAACCAGTAATCTATGCATCAAGAGCACTGACAAGTGCTGAAACAAGGTATGCTCAGATAGAAAAAGAACTTCTAGCGATCACATATGCATGTGAGTGATTTCATCAGTTTGTGTATGGTCAAACATTTACAGTGGAAACTGACCACAAGCCATTGATAGCTATCATGACTAAATCATAACATGACTGTCCCATGAGAATTCAACAAATGCTTATCAGACTACAGAAATATGATGTACACTTGCTGTACTGTCCCAGCAAATACATGTACATTGCTGATACACTTTCTCGTGCTGTGGACAAAAGTGAAGGTTCCAAAAGTCTGATGGATGAAGAGATAGAAGCCTATGTTAATTTGATCGTAGCTTCTCTACCAGTATCTCTTGCAAGACAAGAACAGATTAGGAAAGAAACTGAGACAGATGACACAATGAAAGTGTTGAAAGATATCATTCTGAAAGGTTGGCCAGCAGAAAAACATGCGTGCCCGCTGTCTATCCATGATTATTGGATGTATCGCAGTGACCTTACAGTTGTTGATGGTATTATTTACAAAGGCAATAGGTTTGTCATACCTGCACAACTAAGAAAAACTATGCTGTGCAAGATACATGAAGGCCACTTAGGAGAAGAAAAATGTAAGCGGAGAGCGCGTGAAGTTATGTATTGGCCAAGAATGAACCAAGACATAGCACAGACTACAGCTACATGTGAATTATGTCTTACGTACAGACCGAAACAACAAGTCGAGCAACTGAGTCCTCACGCAGTGCCAGAGAGACCGTACCAGAAAGCTGGCGCAGATTTGTTTGATTGTAATGGGAAAACGTACATTGTCATGACTGATTATTACTCTAACTACCCTGAGGTGAAGACACTACATACAACTACTAGTAAAGCCGTAATCAATTGCATGAAGTCAATCTTTGCAAGGCATGGTGTTCCTATGGAATTGTTCACTGACAATGGTCCTCAGTTTTCCAGTGCTGAATTTAGACAATTTGCTGATGAGTGGGAATTTGTCCATACTACGTCAAGTCCCCACTATCCACGCTCAAATGGGTTGGTGGAAAGTTCAGTAAAAACTGTAAAGAGTTTCATGAAAAAAGCTAAAGAAGGTAAAGAAGATTTCTACAAGTCTTTTAATCTACCGCAGTACACCTTTACAGAATGGACTTTCTCCTGCACAAATGCTGATGGGAAGGAGGATTAGAGCAAATCTCCCGATACATGATGAACTGCTTAATATACATAACTCAGCGTTGGTCAGACTGAGTAAGGAACGTCAACAGGCGAAACAGAAACTGTTCCATGACAGGCGAGCAAAAAGCTTATCTGATCTAAAATCGGGTGACCAAGTCCATCTCAGAGATCACGAGAAAGGTATTTGGGTGCAGAAAGGTATTGTGCAAGCACAAGTAGCACCAAGATCTTATACTATACGTACAGAGTGTGGAACGGAAGTAAGAAGAAATCGGGTGTATTTAAGATCTCAACCTAACCATAATGAAGACAACATGACTGAAGAATACCCTTCATCTGACATGTATGATGATCCTCATAATGGTGAACAAACCACGATTCTAGAAAGGTCCAACATGGTAGATGAAACACAGACTGTGTATGAAAGACCCAAAAGGGAAATACGCAGACCTGAGAGACTCATTGAAACGTGTTAGATGATGTTCTTAATATGACGTTGTTAATTGTTGCATTGAAGCGTAAGGACTTATCTTTAAAGAAAAGAGGATGTGATGTTAGTGTATTAGAATGCTTAATATTTGTAGACACTCCCTTACTAATCTGTGTAAGCCTGAATCTTCAGTGATGGTCCCTGGGACCAGGGGGATGCTGGGAAGTGGGTGGTCCAGTGTGTGTGTGCCTGGAGTTGGTGATGGAATAAACAGCACAGCAGTGAACTCACATGTCTCTGTGTCCTGATGACTAGATTTACAAACGTGTGAACAAAACAGAAGCATGCAAAAGTATTGCCGCCATGCAATGCTTTCACATGTCTGCGGGCGAGGGTGGGGGTAGGGGGGGCAGGACTCGGCATGTAAGGCGGACTTTCCCTGTGCTGGGCGTACCCCTGTATTTCAAAGGATTTGATCGTAGATGTGCATTATTTCGCACATCTACAATCAGGTGTGAATTACCCCCCATAGATATATTTACACATTTACACTTACAGTACACCCAGAGCAGAGGCACTTGGGTCTGTGACTTGCCCTCACGCTGCAAAGATCACTCAGAGCTTCAGATGGAATAGGATAGAGCCAGGGAGCATTTTGGGGGCATTATTATCATAAGTTGAAAAGTCCTTAATGTTGTGAGCTGACCTGATGGGTTATCCTCCTATTTAACAAGCCCCACAGCCGACAAATGCTGTCACTGGGTAATGCCAGTAAAGGCCTCTGGCTGCCTCCCTTGAGACTTGATTAACCCTCATTGAGATCGTCGTCCCTGGATGGCGAAAACAGGATGAGGTAGATTAAAATCATATATTTTTTTTAAATATATTCATAAGTGCGCAGAGGTAGGTGGTCTGGGGGCTTATTTATGGATATCTGTAATCTGACCATGAAAATTAACACTATAATGGTGATACTGTATGATATGTTTATTTGATATTTCTTTTCTTTTGTGGGGGGCGCTATATATGAATCGGCAGACACTGGGGCAGTTCTCTGAGAAGGACCCATTCCAGTGAGGGGCAACTTTAATTCCAGGTACAGACCCAGCTTGTATAGCACATGTGTATGGAGATCAGGCTGTACATCTGCATTAATTAAGCTAGTTGTGAACCTCGATTGACCATGATGTTTAACTTAATATACAGCATAGGCCGCCTGCTGGAAGTGGCCAGCGACGTAGTAATGGTACTTTCACCGCTGCCAGCCAGTATAACTGGGGAGCTCAGATCTTTGATGATGAGATTGCTGGGATTGAAGATTTTCTATTGCTGTGATAAATCTGTTCTATGTCCACATACTGATAAAAAGACATCCTACTCACTGCGGGTAGAGTACCAGGGGATGCAGTCAGTTTACCTCCAATCAAAATACCGACATTCAAAATCCCGACACCAATTAACCGATGGTCAAAATCCCGACAAGGCCAAAATCCCGACATGGACAAAATACCGACATTTAAAATACCGACGAGGTCAAAATACCGACATGTAAAATGCCGACAGGTCAAAATACCGACATGAGTTTTTCATGATTTTTTTAATTGAAATCGACTTGTTCATACTTTACCATACCAGTGGACCTGGAGGGGGAATATAATAGTGTGCCGAGCGCAGCGAGGCACCGTGCCCAAAGCATGGCGAGCGCAGCGGTACACTTTATATGGTGTCCATGTTGACATACACACACAAAAAAACAACAAAAACCGCATGTCGGTATTTTGACCTGTCGGCATTTTACATGTCGGTATTTTGGCCTTGTCGGTATTTTAAATGTCGGTATTTTCTACATGTCGGGATTTTGACCTTGTCGGGATTTTGACCATCGGTCAATTGGTGTCGGGATTTTGAACGTTGGGATTTTGATTGGAGGTATTTCATACCGATCCCAGTACCAGCTATACTGTAGTCAGCTCAACTGTTGGCCAATATATTGTATGATGCCCATTGTATAATGTATATCCTAGGTAGGTGACCTTTGCAAGAATATAATTAGCCAGTGAAGTAGAATTAAAAAATAAGATTTTACTTAGCGGTAAATCTATTTCTCGTAGTCCGTAGTGGATGCTGGGGACTCCGTAAGGACCATGGGGAATAGACGGGCTCCGCAGGAGATAGGGAACTTTAAGAAAGCTTTGTATTCTGGGTGTGCACTGGCTCCTCCCTCTATGTCCCTCCTCTAGACCTCAGTTAGAGAAACTGTGCCCAGAGGATATGAACAGTACGAGGAAAGGATTTTTGTAATCTAAGGGCGAGATTCATACCAGCCACACCAATCACACCGTATAACTTGTGATAAACTACCCAGTTAACAGTATGAACAATTAACATAGCCTCGGTTCAAGACCGACCAACTATAATATAACCCTTATTGAAGCAATAACTATATACAAGTCTTGCAGAAGAAGTCCGCACTTGGGACGGGCGCCCAGCATCCACTACAGACTACGAGAAATAGATTTACCGGTAAGTAAAATCTTATTTTCTCTAACGTCCTAGTGGATGCTGGGGACTCCGTAAGGACCATGGGGATTATACCAAAGCTCCCAAACGGGCGGTAGAGTGCGGATGACTCTGCAGCACCGATTGAGCAAACACAAGGTCCTCCTCAGCCAGGGTAGCAAACTTATAGAACTTCGCAAAAGTGTTGGAACCTGACCAAGTAGCCGCTCGGCAAAGCTGTAATGCCAAGACCCCTCGGGCCGCCGCCCAAGAAGAGCCCACCTTCCTAGTGGAATGGGCCTTAACCGATTTAGGTAATGGCAATCCTGCCGTAGAATGCGCCTGCTGAATCGTGTTACAGATCCAGCGAGCAATAGTCTGCTTTGAAGCAGGAACGCCAACCTTGTTGGCCGCATACAGAACAAACAGAGCTTCCGTCTTCCTGATCCTAGCTGTTCTGGTCACATAAATCTTCAAAGCCCTGACCACATCCAGGGACTAAGAGTCCTCCAAGTCCCGAGTAGCCACAGGCACGACAATAGGTTGGTTCATATGAAAAGATGAGACCACCTTGGGCAGAAATTGAGGCAGAGTCCTCAACTCTGCCCTATCCACGTGAAAAATTAGGTATGGGCTTTTATATGATAAAGCCGCTAATTCTGAAACACGCCTTGCAGAAGCTAAGGCCAAAAACATAACCACTTTCCAAGTGAGGTATTTCAACTCCACTGTTTTGAGTGGTTCAAACCAAGGTGACTTGAGGAAACTTAATACCACGTTAAGATCCCAAGGCGCCACCGGAGGCACAAAGGGAGGCTGAATATGCAGCACGCCCTTCACAAAAGTCTGTACTTCAGGAAGAGAAGCCAATTCTCTTTGAAAGAAAATGGATAAGGCCGAAATTTGGACCTTTATGGACCCTAATTTTAGGCCCAAATTCACTCCCGTTTGAAGGAAGTGAAGCAAACGGCCCAAATGGAACTCCTCCGTAGGAGCAGCTCTGGCCTCACACCAAGAAACATATTTCCGCCATATACGGTGATAATGTTTCGATGTCACATCCTTCCTAGCCTTGATCAGGGTAGGAATGACCTCCTCCGGAATCCCTTTTTCCGCTAGGATCTGGCGTTCAACCACCATGCCATCAAACGCAGCCGCGGTTAGTCTTGGAACAGACAGGGCCCCTGCTGCAGCAGGCCCTGCCTTAGAGGAAGAGGCCACGGATCTTCTGTGAGCAACTCTTGCAGATCCGGATACCAAGTCCTCCTTGGCCAATCTGGAACAATGAGAATTGCTCTGACCCTTCTTAGTCTTATTAATCTCAACACCTTGGGTATGAGAGGCAGAGGAGGAAACACATAGACCGATCTGAACATCCATGGTGTCACTAGAGCGTCTACCGCTACCGCCTGAGGGTCTCTTGACCTGGCGCAATACCTCTTTAGCTTTTTGTTGAGACGGGACGCCATCATGTCTATTTGAGGCAGTTCCCACCGATCCACGATCTGTGTGAAGACTTCATGATGAAGTCCCCACTCTCTCGGATGCAGGTCGTGCCTGCTGAGGAAGTCCGCCTCCCAGTTGTCCACCCATGGGATGAACACTGCTGATAGCGCGCTTACATGGCCTACCGCCCAGCGCAGAATCCTGGACGCCTCTGCCATGGCCACTCTGCTCCTTGTACCGCCCTGGCGGTTTACATGAGCCACTGCCGTGACATTGTCCGACTGAATCAGAACCGGTTTGTTCTGAAGCCATTCCTCCGCCTGGCGTAGGGCGTTGTAAATGGCCCTTAACTCCAGGACATTGATGTGGAGACAAGTCTCTAGGCTTGACCAGAGACCTTGGAAATTTCTTCCCAGTGCGACAGCTCCCCAACCTCGGAGGCTCGCGTCCGTGGTCCCCAGGATCCAGTCCTGAATGCCGAACCTGCGACCCTCTAGGAGGTGAGCACTGTGCAGCCACCACAGGAGAGATACCCTGGCCCTGGGAGACAGGGTGATCCGTTTCTGCAAATGTAGATGGGACCCGGACCATTTGTCCAATAGGTTCCATTGGAAGGTCCTCGCATGGAATCTGCCGAAGGGGATGGCCTCGTATGAAGCCACCATCTTCCCCAGAACTTTTGTGCAATGATGCACATAAACCTTTTTTGGCTTTAAAAGGTTCCTGACCAGGGCTATGAGCTCCTGAGCCTTCTCCACCGGAAGAAAAACTCTTTTTTGGTCTGTGTCTAGAATCAGGCCCAAAAAGGTCAGACGCGTTGCAGGTACTAGCTGGGATTTCGGTAAATTGAGAATCCAACCGTGCCTCTGCAACGTCTTCACGGACAGAGACACGCTGTCCGGCAACTTCTCCCGAGATCTCGCCTTTATCAGGAGATCGTCCAAGTACGGGATAATTGTGACTCCCTGCTTGCGCAGGAGCACCATCATTTCCGCCATTACCTTGGTGAAAATTCTCGGGGCCGTGGAAAGACCAAACGGCAACGTCTGAAATTGGTAGTGACAATCCTGTACTGCAAATCTCAGAAACGCCTGGTGAGGGGGGAAAATCGGAACATGAAGGTACGCATCCTTTATGTCCAGGGACACCATCCAATCCCCTCCCTCCAGGCTGGCGATGACCATTCTGAGCGATTCCATCTTGAACTTGAACCTCTTCAAGTACAGGTTCAGGGATCGTAGATTTAGAATGGGTCTGACCAAACCGTCCGGTTTCGGTACCACAAACAGGGTTGAATAATAACCCTCTCCTTGCTGGAGATGAGGAACCTTGATTATCACCTGTTGAATGTACAATTTGTGAATTGCCGCTAACACTAGCTCCCTCTCTGACGGGGAAGCTGGCAGAGCCGATTTGAGAAACCGGCGAGGGGGCATGTCTTCGAATTCCAGTCTGTATCCCTGGGAAATAATCTCTACTGCCCAGGGATCCACCTGTGATTGAACCCAGAAGTTGCTGAAAAGACAAAGACGAACCCCCCCCCCCCTTGATCCGACCCCCGCCCCCGGAAAGCCCCAGCGTCATGCTGTGGACTTTGCGGAAGCAGGGGAGGACTTCTGCTCCTGGGAACTAGCTGAGTGCAGCCGTTTTCCCTTGCCTTTACCTCTGGCAACGAAGGACGATCCACGTACCTTCTTGTTTTTATTGGAACGAAAGGACTGCATTTGATAATGCGGTACCTTCTTAGAATGCTGCGGGGGAACATAAGGTAGAAAATTCGATTTACCAGCCGTAGCAGTAGAGACTAGGTCCGAGAGGCCTTCTCCAAACCACTCCTCCCCCTTGTACGGCAATGACTCCACATGCCGCTTCGAGTCGGCGTCTCCCGTCCACTGTCGGGTCCACAAGAGCCGCCTAGCAGAAATAGACATAGCGTTTATTCTGGAGCTTAGTAAACAAATGTCTCTCTGAGCATCCCTCATATACAAGGCAGCATCTCTGATATGCTCAATGGTCATTAGAATGGTATCCCTATCTAAGGTGTCAATCTCCGTAGATAAGGAGTCTGCCCATGCCACGACAGCACTACAAACCCAGGCCGACGCCATGGCCGGCCTAACTATAGTTCCTGAATGTGTGTAAATGTGCTTCAGGGTGATTTCCTGCTTGCGATCAGCAGGATCCTTGAGGGAAGCTGTATCTGGAGAAGGCAGTGCCACCTTCATGGATAAGTGTGTCAGCGCCTTGTCTACTTTAGGCGCAGATTCCCATCGTATCCAAACCTTCTGTGGAAAGGGATACGCCATGAGAATCCTTTTGGGAACCTGTAGTCTCCGATCTGGAGATTCCCAAGCCCTTTCGCATAATTCGCTTAGCTCAAATGAGGACGGAAACGTGACCTCAGGCCTTTTCCCTTTATACATGTGAACCCTCGTGTCAGGGACAGGGGGTTCCTCCGTGATATGCAAAACCTCCTTTATGGCAATAATCATGTACCTAATACCTTTTGCCACCTTCGGCTGTAATTTTGCATCCTCATAGTCGACACTAGAGTCAGTATCTGTGTCGGTATCTGTGTCAGCGACCTGGGATATGGGGCGCTTTTGAGACCCTGAAGGTCCTGGCTCCCCAGGGACAGGCACGGGCTGGCTACCTGACTGATCCCTAGCTTCAGCCTTGTCTAATCTTTTATGCAGCAGATTTACATTTGCATTGAAGACATTTAGCATATCCACCCAGTCCGGTGTCGGCATTGCCGACGGCGACCTGACATTCAAGCACTCCCCCTCCACATTTAGCGAGCCTTCCTCATCAGACATGTCGACACACCCGTACCGACACACTGCACACACCCAGGGAAACTTTTTCTGAAGACAGTATCCCCTGAAAGGCCCTTTGGAGAGACAGAGAGAGAGTATGCCAGCACACACCCCAGCGCAACAACCTGGAGACCCACACAGAATGTTTTTCCCCAGAAGCGCTGTATTATATTGTATCCGCCAATTATGTGCCCCCCCTCTCTTTTTAAACCCCCTTCACCGTGTGTAAGCAGGGGAGAGTCCGGGGAGCTTCCTCTCAGCGTTCTGTGGAGAGAGAAATGGCGCTGGTGAGTGCTGAGGGAGAAGCCCCGCCCCCTCGGCGGCGGGCTTCTATCCTGCTCAAAATCGTGAAAAAATGGCGGGGGCTCAATTATATACATGTACAGTGACCAGCTGTACATGTATATACCTATTTGCCATCCAAGAGGTGTTACTATTGCTGCCTAGAGATGAGCGCCGGAAATTTTTCGGGTTTTGTGTTTTGGTTTTGGGTTCGGTTCCGCGGCCGTGTTTTGGGTTCGACCGCGTTTTGGCAAAACCTCACCGAATTTTTTTTGTCGGATTCGGGTGTGTTTTGGATTCGGGTGTTTTTTTAAAAAAACCCTAAAAAACAGCTTAAATCATAGAATTTGGGGGTCATTTTGATCCCAAAGTATTATTAACCTCAAAAACCATAATTTCCACTCATTTTCAGTCTATTCTGAATACCTCACACCTCACAATATTATTTTTAGTCCTAAAATTTGCACCGAGGTCGCTGTGTGAGTAAGATAAGCGACCCTAGTGGCCGACACAAACACTGGGCCCATCTAGGAGTGGCACTGCAGTGTCACGCAGGATGTCCCTTCCAAAAAACCCTCCCCAAACAGCACATGACGCAAAGAAAAAAAGAGGCGCAATGAGGTAGCTGTGTGAGTAAGATAAGCGACCCTAGTGGCCGACACAAACACCGGGCCCATCTAGGAGTGGCACTGCAGTGTCACGCAGGATGTCCCTTCCAAAAAACCCTCCCCAAACAGCACATGACGCAAAGAAAAAAAGAGGCGCAATGAGGTAGCTGACTGTGTGAGTAAGATAAGCGACCCTAGTGGCCGACAAGGTGAGCGGCGGCACTAAACACTCTTTCGGAGTACACACTTGTGGGAGGGCAACTTAGGTAGAATAAAGCCAGTTTGTGCAAGGGCCTCCAAATTGCCTCTTTTTCCTGCCAGAATAAGTACGGACTGTGTGACGTGCCTACTTGGATGCGGTCACTCATATAATCCTCCACCATTCTTTCAATGTTGAGAGAATCATATGCAGTGACAGTAGACGACATGTCCGTAATCGTTGTCAGGTCCTTCAGTCCGGACCAGATGTCAGCATCAGCAGTCGCTCCAGACTGCCCTGCATCACCGCCAGCGGGTGGGCTCGGAATTCTGAGCCTTTTCCTCGCACCCCCAGTTGCGGGAGTGGCACTAGGAGTGGCACTGCAGTGTCACGCAGAATGTCTAGGAGTGGCACTGCAGTGTCACGCAGAATGTCCCTTCCAAAAAACCCTCCCCAAACAGCACATGACGCAAAGAAAAAAAGAGGCGCAATGAGGTAGCTGACTGTGTGAGTAAGATAAGCGACCCTAGTGGCTGACACAAACACCGGGCCCATCTAGGAGTGGCACTGCAGTGTCACGCAGGATGGCCCTTCCAAAAAACCCTCCCCAAACAGCACATGACGCAAAGAAAAATAAAAGAAAAAAGAGGTGCAAGATGGAATTGTCCTTGGGCCCTCCCACCCACCCTTATGTTGTATAAACAAAACAGGACATGCACACTTTAACCAACCCATCATTTCAGTGACAGGGTCTGCCACACGACTGTGACTGATATGACGGGTTGGTTTGGACCCCCCCCCAAAAAAGAAGCAATTAATCTCTCCTTGCACAAACTGGCTCTACAGAGGCAAGATGTCCACCTCATCATCATCCTCCGATATATCACCGTGTACATCCCCCTCCTCACAGATTATCAATTCGTCCCCACTGGAATCCACCATCTCAGCTCCCTGTGTACTTTGTGGAGGCAATTGCTGCTGGTCAATGTCTCCGCGGAGGAATTGATTATAATTCATTTTAATGAACATCATCTTCTCCACATTTTCTGGATGTAACCTCGTACGCCGATTGCTGACAAGGTGAGCGGCGGCACTAAACACTCTTTCGGAGTACACACTTGTGGGAGGGCAATTTAGGTAGAATAAAGCCAGTTTGTGCAAGGGCCTCCAAATTGCCTCTTTTTCCTGCCAGTATAAGTACGGACTGTGTGACGTGCCTACTTGGATGCGGTCACTCATATAATCCTCCACCATTCTTTCAATGTTGAGAGAATCATATGCAGTGACAGTAGACGACATGTCCGTAATCGTTGTCAGGTCCTTCAGTCCGGACCAGATGTCAGCATCAGCAGTCGCTCCAGACTGCCCTGCATCACCGCCAGCGGGTGGGCTCGGAATTCTGAGCCTTTTCCTCGCACCCCCAGTTGCGGGAGAATGTGAAGGAGGAGATGTTGACAGGTCGCGTTCCGCTTGACTTGACAATTTTCTCACCAGCAGGTCTTTCAACCCCAGCAGACTTGTGTCTGCCGGAAAGAGAGATCCAAGGTAGGCTTTAAATCTAGGATCGAGCATGGTGGCCAAAATGTAGTGCTCTGATTTCAACAGATTGACCACCCGTGAATCCTTGTTAAGCGAATTAAGGGCTCCATCCACAAGTCCCACATGCCTAGCGGAATCGCTCCGTGTTAGCTCCTCCTTCAATGTCTCCAGCTTCTTCTGCAAAAGCCTGATGAGGGGAATGACCTGACTCAGGCTGGCAGTGTCTGAACTGACTTCACGTGTGGCAAGTTCAAAGGGCATCAGAACCTTGCACAACGTTGAAATCATTCTCCACTGCGCTTGAGACAGGTGCATTCCACCTCCTATATCGTGCTCAATTGTATAGGCTTGAATGGCCTTTTGCTGCTCCTCCAACCTCTGAAGCATATAGAGGGTTGAATTCCACCTCGTTACCACTTCTTGCTTCAGATGATGGCAGGGCAGGTTCAGTAGTTTTTGGTGGTGCTCCAGTCTTCTGTACGTGGTGCCTGTATGCCGAAAGTGTCCCGCAATTCTTCTGGCCACCGACAGCATCTCTTGCACGCCCCTGTCGTTTTTTAAAAAATTCTGCACCACCAAATTCAAGGTATGTGCAAAACATGGGACGTGCTGGAATTTGCCCATATTTAATGCACACACAATATTGCTGGCGTTGTCCGATGCCACAAATCCACAGGAGAGTCCAATTGGGGTAAGCCATTCCGCGATGATCTTCCTCAGTTGCCGTAAGAGGTTTTCAGCTGTGTGCGTATTCTGGAAACCGGTGATACAAAGCGTAGCCTGCCTAGGAAAGAGTTGGCGTTTGCGAGATGCTGCTACTGGTGCCGCCGCTGCTGTTCTTGCGGCGGGAGTCCATACATCTACCCAGTGGGCTGTCACAGTCATATAGTCCTGACCCTGCCCTGCTCCACTTGTCCACATGTCCGTGGTTAAGTGGACATTGGGTACAGCTGCATTTTTTAGGACACTGGTGACTCTTTTTCTGAGGTCTGTGTACATTTTCGGTATCGCCTGCCTAGAGAAATGGAACCTAGATGGTATTTGGTACCGGGGACACAGTACCTCCAACAAGTCTCTAGTTGGCTCTGCAGTAATGATGGATACCGGAACCACGTTTCTCACCACCCAGGATGCCAAGGCCTCAGTTATCCGCTTTGCAGTAGGATGACTGCTGTGATATTTCATCTTCCTCGCAAAGGACTGTTGAACAGTCAATTGCTTACTGGAAGTAGTACAAGTGGGCTTACGACTTCCCCTCTGGGATGACCATCGACTCCCAGCAGCAACAACAGCAGCGCCAGCAGCAGTAGGCGTTACACGCAAGGATGCATCGGAGGAATCCCAGGCAGGAGAGGAATAATCAGAATTGCCAGTGACATGGCCTGCAGGACTATTGGCATTCCTGGGGAAGGAGGAAATTGACACTGAGGGAGTTGGTGGGGTGGTTTGCATGAGCTTGGTTACAAGAGGAAGGGATTTACTGGTCAGTGGACTGCTTCCGCTGTCGGCCAAAGTTTTTGAACTTGTCACTGACTTATTATGAATGCGCTGCAGGTGACGTATAAGGGAGGATGTTCCGAGGTGGTTAACGTCCTTACCCCTACTTATTACAGCTTGACAAAGGGAACACACGGCTTGACAAATGTTGTCCGCATTTCTGGTGAAATACTTCCACACCGAAGAGCGGATTTTTTTGGTATTTTCACCAGGCATGTCAACGGCCATATTCCTCCCACGGACAACAGGTGTCTCCCCGGGTGCCTGACTTAAACAAACCACCTCACCATCAGAATCCTCCTGGTCAATTTCCTCCCCAGCGCCAGCAACACCCATATCCTCCTCATCCTGGTGTACTTCAACACTGACATCTTCAATCTGACTATCAGGAACTGGACTGCGGGTGCTCCTTCCAGCACTTGCAGGGGGCGTGCAAATGGTGGAAGGGGCATGCTCTTCACGTCCAGTGTTGGGAAGGTCAGGCATCGCAACCGACACAATTGGACTCTCCTTGTGGATTTGGGATTTCGAAGAACGCACAGTTCTTTGCTGTGCTTTTTCCAGCTTGAGTCTTTTCATTTTTCTAGCGAGAGGCTGAGTGCTTCCATCCTCACGTGAAGCTGAACCACTAGCCATGAACATAGGCCAGGGCCTCAGCCGTTCCTTGCCACTCCGTGTGGTAAATGGCATATTGGCAAGTTTACGCTTCTCCTCCGACAATTTTATTTTAGGTTTTGGAGTCCTTTTTTTACTGATATTTGGTGTTTTGGATTTGACATGCTCTGTACTATGACATTGGGCATCGGCCTTGGCAGACGACGTTGCTGGCATTTCATCGTCTCGGCCATGACTAGTGGCAGCAGCTTCAGCACGAGGTGGAAGTGGATCTTGATCTTTCCCTAATTTTGGAACCTCAACATTTTTGTTCTCCATATTTTAATAGGCACAACTAAAAGGCACCTCAGGTAAACAATGGAGATGGATGGATACTAGTATACAATTATGGATGGACTGCCGAGTGCCGACACAGAGGTAGCTAAAGCCGTGGACTACCGTACTGTACTGTGTCTGCTGCTAATATAGACTGGTTGATAAAGAGATGTAGTATGTATGTATAAAGAAGAAAAAAAAAAAAACCACGGGTAGGTGGTATACAATTATGGACGGACTGCCGAGTGCCGACACAGAGGTAGCTACAGCCGTGGACTACCGTACTGTACTGTGTCTGCTGCTAATATAGACTGGATGATAATGAGATGTAGTATGTATAAAGAAGAAAGAAAAAAAAACCACGGGTAGGTGGTATACAATTATGGATGGACTGCCGAGTGCCGACACAGAGGTAGCTACAGCCGTGGACTACCGTACTGTACTGTGTCTGCTGCTAATATAGACTGGATGATAATGAGATGTAGTATGTATAAAGAAGAAAATAAAAACCACGGGTAGGTGGTATACAATTATGGATGGACTGCCGAGTGCCGACACAGAGGTAGCTACAGCCGTGGACTACCGTACTGTACTGTGTCTGCTGCTAATATAGACTGGATGATAATGAGATGTAGTATGTATAAAGAAGAAAGAAAAAAAAACCACGGGTAGGTGGTATACAATTATGGACGGACTGCCGAGTGCCGACACAGAGGTAGCTACAGCCGTGGACTACCGTACTGTACTGTGTCTGCTGCTAATATAGACTGGATGATAATGAGATGTAGTATGTATAAAGAAGAAAAAAAAACCACGGGTAGGTGGTATACAATTATGGATGGACTGCCGAGTGCCGACACAGAGGTAGCTACAGCCGTGGACTACCGTACTGTACTGTGTCTGCTGCTAATATAGACTGGTTGATAATGAGATGTAGTATGTATGTATAAAGAAGAAAGAAAAAAAAACCACGGGTAGGTGGTATACAATTATGGACGGACTGCCGAGTGCCGACACAGAGGTAGCTACAGCCGTGGACTACCGTACTGTACTGTGTCTGCTGCTAATATAGACTGGATGATAATGAGATGTAGTATGTATAAAGAAGAAAGAAAAAAAAACCACGGGTAGGTGGTATACAATTATGGATGGACTGCCGAGTGCCGACACAGAGGTAGCTACAGCCGTGGACTACCGTACTGTACTGTGTCTGCTGCTAATATAGACTGGATGATAATGAGATGTAGTATGTATAAAGAAGAAAATAAAAACCACGGGTAGGTGGTATACAATTATGGATGGACTGCCGAGTGCCGACACAGAGGTAGCTACAGCCGTGGACTACCGTACTGTACTGTGTCTGCTGCTAATATAGACTGGATGATAATGAGATGTAGTATGTATAAAGAAGAAAGAAAAAAAAACCACGGGTAGGTGGTATACAATTATGGACGGACTGCCGAGTGCCGACACAGAGGTAGCTACAGCCGTGGACTACCGTACTGTACTGTGTCTGCTGCTAATATAGACTGGATGATAATGAGATGTAGTATGTATAAAGAAGAAAAAAAAACCACGGGTAGGTGGTATACAATTATGGATGGACTGCCGAGTGCCGACACAGAGGTAGCTACAGCCGTGGACTACCGTACTGTACTGTGTCTGCTGCTAATATAGACTGGTTGATAATGAGATGTAGTATGTATGTATAAAGAAGAAAGAAAAAAAAACCACGGGTAGGTGGTATACAATTATGGACGGACTGCCGAGTGCCGACACAGAGGTAGCTACAGCCGTGGACTACCGTACTGTACTGTGTCTGCTGCTAATATAGACTGGATGATAATGAGATGTAGTATGTATAAAGAAGAAAGAAAAAAAAACCACGGGTAGGTGGTATACAATTATGGATGGACTGCCGAGTGCCGACACAGAGGTAGCTACAGCCGTGGACTACCGTACTGTACTGTGTCTGCTGCTAATATAGACTGGATGATAATGAGATGTAGTATGTATAAAGAAGAAAATAAAAACCAAGGGTAGGTGGTATACAATTATGGATGGACTGCCGAGTGCCGACACAGAGGTAGCTACAGCCGTGGACTACCGTACTGTACTGTGTCTGCTGCTAATATAGACTGGATGATAATGAGATGTAGTATGTATAAAGAAGAAAGAAAAAAAAACCACGGGTAGGTGGTATACAATTATGGACGGACTGCCGAGTGCCGACACAGAGGTAGCTACAGCCGTGGACTACCGTACTGTACTGTGTCTGCTGCTAATATAGACTGGATGATAATGAGATGTAGTATGTATAAAGAAGAAAGAAAAAAAAACCACGGGTAGGTGGTATACAATTATGGATGGACTGCCGAGTGCCGACACAGAGGTAGCTACAGCCGTGGACTACCGTACTGTACTGTGTCTGCTGCTAATATAGACTGGATGATAATGAGATGTAGTATGTATAAAGAAGAAAAAAAAAACCACGGGTAGGTGGTATACAATTATGGATGGACTGCCGAGTGCCGACACAGAGGTAGCTACAGCCGTGGACTACCGTACTGTACTGTGTCTGCTGCTAATATAGACTGGATGATAATGAGATGTAGTATGTATAAAGAAGAAAGAAAAAAAAACCACGGGTAGGTGGTATACAATTATGGACGGACTTCCGAGTGCCGACACAGAGGTAGCTACAGCCGTGGACTACCATACTGTACTGTGTATGCTGCTAATATAGACTGGTTGATAATGAGATGTAGTATGTATAAAGAAGAAAGAAAAAAAAACCACGGGTAGGTGGTATACAATTATGGATGGACTGCCGAGTGCCGACACAGAGGTAGCTACAGCCGTGGACTACCGTACTGTTCTGTGTCTGCTGCTAATATAGACTGGATGATAATGAGATGTAGTATGTATAAAGAAGAAAACAAAAACCACGGGTAGGTGGTATACAATTATGGATGGACTGCCGAGTGCCGACACAGAGGTAGCTACAGCCGTGGACTACCGTACTGTACTGTGTCTGCTGCTAATATAGACTGGATGATAATGAGATGTAGTATGTATAAAGAAGAAAGAAAAAAAAAACACGGGTAGGTGGTATACAATTATGGACGGACTGCCGAGTGCCGACACAGAGGTAGCTACAGCCGTGGACTACCGTACTGTACTGTGTCTGCTGCTAATATAGACTGGTTGATAATGAGATGTAGTATGTATAAAGAAGAAAGAAAAAAAAACCACGGGTAGGTGGTATACAATTATGGATGGACTGCCGAGTGCCGACACAGAGGTAGCTACAGCCGTGGACTACCGTACTGTACTGTGTCTGCTGCTAATATAGACTGGATGATAATGAGATGTAGTATGTATAAAGAAGAAAAAAAAACCCACGGGTAGGTGGTATACAATTATGGATGGACTGCCGAGTGCCGACACAGAGGTAGCTACAGCCGTGGACTACCGTACTGTACTGTGTCTGCTGCTAATATAGACTGGATGATAATGAGATGTAGTATGTATAAAGAAGAAAGAAAAAAAAAACCACGGGTAGGTGGTATACAATTATGGATGGACTGCCGAGTGCCGACACAGAGGTAGCTACAGCCGTGAACTACCGTACTGTGTCTGCTGCGACTGGATGATAAATAATGATATAAAAAATATATATATATCACTACTGCAGCCGGACAGGTATATATTATATAATGACGGACCTGCTGGACACTGTCTGTCAGCAGAATGAGTTTTTTATAGAATAAAAAAACACCACACAAGTCACACGACGAGTGTTTAACTTTTTCAGGCAATCACAATATAGTATACTATACTGGTGGTCAGTGTGGTCAGGTCACTGGTCAGTCACACTGGCAGTGGCACTCCTGCAGCAAAAGTGTGCACTGTTTAATTTTAATAATATGTACTCCTGGCTCCTGCTATAACCTATAACTGCTCCCCAGTCTCCCCCACAATTAAGCTGTGTGAGCACAGTCAGATATTATACATAGATGATGCAGCACACTGGGCTGAGCACAGATATGGTATGTGACTGAGTCACTGTGTATCGTTTTTTTCAGGCAGAGAACGGATTATATTAAATAAAACTGCACTGGTGGTCACTGGTCAGTGGTCAGTCACTAGTAAACTCTGCACTCTCTAGTACTCCTAAGCTCCAGTAAATCAAGTGTCTCTGTCTCAATCTCACTCTCTCTCTTCTAATCTAAATGGAGAGGACGCCAGCCACGTCCTCTCCCTATCAATCTCAATGCACGTGTGAAAATGGCGGCGACGCGCGGCTCCTTATATAGAATCCGAGTCTCGCGATAGAATCCGAGCCTCGCGAGAATCCGACAGCGTCATGATGACGTTCGGGCGCGCTCGGGTTAACCGAGCAAGGCGGGAAGATCCGAGTCGCTCGGATCCGTGTAAAAAAAGCTGAAGTTCGGGCGGGTTCGGATTCCGAGGAACCGAACCCGCTCATCTCTATTGCTGCCCAGGGCGCCCCCCCCTGTGCCCTGCACCCATACAGTGACCGGAGTGTGTGAGGTGGTGTGGAGCAATGACGCACAGCTGCAGTGCTGTGCGTTACCTCTGTGAAGCTGAAGGCTTCTGCCGCCTGAGACGTCTTCTTGCTTCTGCTCTTCTGGCTCTGTGAGGAGAACGGCGGCGCGGCTCCAGGGGGGGGACACCCAGGACGAACCTGTGTTCACCCCTTCTGAAGCTAATGGTGTTCAGTAGCCGAGGCAGCAGATCCTATCAGTTAAGTAGGTCTGCCCCTCTCTCCTCAGTCCCTCGATGCAGGGAGCCTGTTGCCAGCAGTGCTCCCTGTAAAAAAGTGAAAATCCAAAACAAAAATGCTTTCTATAGCAAAGAACTCAAGAGAGCTCCCTGCAGTGCGCCCTTCATCCTCTGGGCACAGGATCTAACTGAGGTCTAGAGGAGGGACATAGAGGGAGGAGCCAGTGCACACCCAGAATCCAAAGCTTTCTTAAAGTGTCCTATCTCCTGCGGAGCCCGTCTATTCCCCATGGTCCTTACGGAGTCCCCAGCATCTACTAGGACGTTAGAGAAAAACAACTAATTTTATATAATTAAATCATGAATAACATATAAAACATAAGTACATATGGGTATATAGATGAAACGTACATACAGTAACAAATGAATCCCAAAAGCTAAAGAGCCAAATATGCTGCCTCCAGAGTCCATACTGTAGATCTCCCATTGCCCCCTCTCAGCCTCTCACTGCCCTCTAATCCACAGATCTCTCATTGCCTCCTCTCCAGCTCTCACTGCCCTCCAATCCACAGATCTCTCATTGCCCCCTCTCAGCCACTCACTGCCCTCTAATCCACAGATCTCTCATTGCCCTCTTTCAGCCACTCACTGCCCCTCCAAGCCACAGATTTCTCATTACCTTATTTCCTGCATTCACTGCCCTCCAATCCACAGATCTCTCATTGCCTCCTCTCCTGCTCTACTGCCCTCCAATCCATAGATCTCTCATTGCCTCCTCTCCTGCTCTACTGCCCTCCAATCCATAGATCTCTCATTGCCTCCTCTCCTGCTCTACTGCCCTCCAATCCATAGATCTCTCATTGCCTCCTCTCCTGCTCTACTGCCCTCCAATCCATAGATCTCTCATTGCCTCCTCTCCTGCTCTCACTGCCCTCCAATCCACACATCTCTCATTGCCTCCTCTCCTGGTCACTGCCCCTCCAATCCACAGATCTCTCATTGCCCCCTCTCAACCTCTTACTGCCCTCCAATCCACAGATTTCTCATTGCCTCCTCTTCTGCTCTCACTGTCCTCCAATCCACAGATCTCTCATTGCCTCCTCTCCTGCTCACTTCCACTCCAATCCATAGCTCTCTCATTGCCCCCTCTCAACCTTTCACTGCCCTCCAATCCACAGATCTCTTACTGTCCTCCAATCCACAGATCTCTCGTTGGCTCCTCTCCTGCTCTCACTGCCCCTCCAATCCACAGATCTCTAATTGTCCCCTCTCCAGCTCTCACTGCACCTCCAATCCACATATCTCTTATTGCCCCTCTCAACCTCTCACTGCCCTCCAATCCACAGATCTCTCATTGCCTCCTCTCCTGCTCTCACTGCCCCTCCAATCCACAGATCTCTAATTGTCCCCTCTCCAGCTCTTACTGACCCTCCAATCCACAGATCTCTCACTGCCCCTTCTCAACTTCTCACTGCCCTCCAATCCACAGATCTCTCATTGCCCCTTCTCAACTTCTCACTGCCCCTCCAATCCACAGATCTCTCATTACCTCTTCTCCTGCTCTCACTGCCCCTCCAATCCACAGATCTCTAATTGTCCCCTCTCCAGCTCTTACTGACCCTCCAATCCACAGATCTCTCACTGCCCCTTCTCAACTTCTCACTGCCCTCCAATCCACAGATCTCTCATTGCCCCTTCTCAACTTCTCACTGCCCTCCAATCCACAGATCTCTCATTGCCTCCTCTCCTGCTCTCACTGCCCCTCCAATCCACAGATCTCTAATTGTCCCCTCTCCAGCTCTCACTGCCACTCCAAACCACAGATCTCGTTGTCCCCTCTATAGTTCTCAGTGCCCCCATAGAATCCATAGATCTCTCATTGTTCCCTCTCTAGCTCTCTCTAGCCCCTCCAATCCATAGCTCTCTCATTGTCCCCTCTCCAGCTATCACTGCCCCCTCCAATCCATAGATCTCTCATTACCCCCTCTCTAGCTCTCACTGTGCCTCAAATCAATAGATCTCTAATTGTCCCCTCCCTAGCTCTCACTGCTCCCTCCAATCCATAGATCTCTCATTACCCTCTCTCTAGCTCTCACTGCCCCACCAATCCATAGATCTCTAATTGCCCCCTCTCTAGCTCTCACTGCGCCTCCAATCCAAAGATCTCTCATTACCTCCTCTCTAGCTCTCTCTGCCCCTCCAATCCATAGATCTCTACTTGCCCCCTCTCTAGCTCTCACTGCCCCTTCCAATCCATAGATCTCCCACTGCCCACTCCATTCCGTAGATATTTTATTGTGCACAATGTCTATTTATTTATTTATTTATGTGCTGTTACGGCTTCATTTCAGTAATATTCACCCACTTCTGTCTGATCCCGGTAAGAAAGAGCAGAAGCTTCATTCACCAAAGATCCTCAGATAAAGTGAAACCTCAATCAATTACAATTATCGGTGACACTTTTAGGTACTTTACTTGGAAAAACTTGAGCCGTGTTCAGTATAATTTACATCCTCGGATAATGCAGTCTATAGGACCAAACAAAACACATACAATATCTACGACAATACATGAATAGCCAGCCTGGAGACAGATAGAATAATTGTTTCCATCTATCTCTGCAAATAGCAGAAAATGCTCCATCTGACATAGTAATGCTGAGCTCTGCTTCCTATAATTAACAGTATTTATAAGAAGAGAGCGCACTGTAAACATACAAATAAATTGGGTAATTACTGTTTACAGTGTATAGAAATGAAATTGTGAAGGCCAAAAGAATTGCATTTCTAAAAGGAATTTTTGTTCGCGCCGAGCAGCCATTACGGGTAATATGCGACGCTGCGACCCCCTCCTTTGGGTTTCGGGATAATTATAATTATTTCAGATTTCTGTAGGAGTAAATATTACTGTTTGCAGAAGAATTAATTTTGGAAAATGTAAGAAAGTAAAATGCAGGAAGAATACAAAGAAATCTGCACCTGAGCCATTAACGCTTTATTCTCTGCAGGTGGCGCAGCGCAGCCTGGAGACCACTCGGGAGATAAAAATGAAATCCTCTGATCTGAGGAAATCCATGGCTCTAACTTTTCTGTACGGTCTCCAGGAACTATGGGGGTAATTCCAAGTTGATCGCAGCAGGAAATTTTTTAGCAGTTGGGCAAAACCATGTGCACTGCAGGGGAGGCAGATATAACATGTGCAGAGAGAGATAGATTTGGGTGGGTTATTTTGTTTCTGTGCAGGGTAAATACTGGCTGCTTTATTTTTACACTGCAATTTAGATTGCAGATTGAACACACCACACCCAAATCTAACTCTCTCTGCACATGTTATATCTGCCTCCCCTGCAGTGCACATGGTTTTGCCCAACTGCTAAAAAATTTCCTGCTGCGATCAACTCAGAATTACCCCCTATGTGTGCTGGGGACATGAGTAAATCAGTATAAGAATACTGCAGAGATGTTCCCTTCACTCTGAGACTCATTGGAAGTCCCTCCGGTCTCTGCATTGTGTTACCGTCAGATATATTCTCATGGAGAGCGGGCAATAATGGGCAACTACTGGATAGCATTGGTTATAGCCTGTTTTCTACAGGCATTTTAAAGAGGGCCAGTTTGACCATCGGGTGGACGGGGGTCCAGCTCCAGATAAAAATAGGCCATTGTGGTAACAGCAGGGAATGATCAGTCGTCCATAAATCATAAGTATTACATAATATTTCTAATTTCCTCATGATATGATGCAATTTTTACACTTTTATGTATTTAGGGAGATATTGGGGCTGTTAGTGTAGGGGGTGTACAGTACACACCCACATGTCACTGGCCACACCCACAATGCATTGGCCCCACCCACCTGACACTTGGCCACACTGCACCACCATGCCCACATGACACTAGCCACACCTACACATCACTGGTCATGCCAACACAGCACTGGCCACACCTCCGCTTCTCACAATAGGCGCTTGATCATTTTCACCCCAAGGCTCATTTCTCTATGGGGTCTGTAAAGCCTTCAGTTTTACCGAGCTCCAGATTCCAGACCTTGGCCCCGGATAGGATAATGGCATCTCCAGATGACATTGCTCTGTAGTAGCCTACAGCTCCCTCTCTGTTGCACTCCGTGATGCATGCAGTGGCCGGCAACTGCACATGCGCAGTGTGCGTCGGGACCCGAACCTGGAAGCAGTGTGATAGCGTTACACTGTCACGCTGCTTCCATCGCTTCTCCATGATGAGCTCTTATCGGAGCCCATCTACTGGCAAGAGATAATTAGCAAATTTGCGTGAACAATACGACAGACGCGACTTGATAGTGTTAGTAGGAAATGTGTGATTCGTATTGCTCTAGCTGCACACAGGGGATAATTCAGAGTGTATCGCAGCAGCAAATTTGTTAGCAGTTGGGCAAAACCATGTGCACTGCAGGTGGGGCAGATATAACATGTGCAGAGAGAGTTAGATTTGGGTGGGTTATTTATTTTGTTTCTGTGCAGAGTAAATACTGGCTGCTTTAATGTTACACTGCACTTTAGATTTGAGTTTGAATGCACCACACCCAAATCTAACTCTCTCAGCACATGTTACATCTGCCACACCTGCAGTGCACATGGTTTTGCCCAACTTCTAACAAATTTGCTGCTGCGATACACTCTGAATTAGGCCCACAATCCAATGTATTACAGTGCCTGTGCCGCAGAGAATAGTCCCGGCAGTGTTATTAATAAGTATGAGTCACATTTTCTAAAATAAAATATACTCAAATACAATCAGCCCTACATACAGCAAGTTGTTTTGTGCTCGATGAAACGGACGCGACTCTTCTGTTCTGCACTAGACCGAATGGAACTGAAAAGACTGAAGCCACATGTTGTCACATGGCTGTGTCATGTTGTTGTTAGAGTGTGACCTCTGTATGTGTCATTGTAACATATTACTTGGAATAGGACTGCATCAAACACATCCCTTATTCTAGATGCTGCCATCATTACAGGGCCCAGGATCAAAGGCCATGTGCGAAGATTGGATGTTCTCTTCAATCACAGCTGATCTGTGTGGGTCCAGTGTGACGCGCGTCCCCTAAAAGCCGGGATAAGATTGCTGAGACGGAGCTCCGTCAGACATCTCAGTGCGTTGTTCTCTGATCTTTACATTGCTACGGTGTTGCTGGTGAACGTACAGTAGGGGTCACATAAATGCCCTGTAATATTATTTATTCAGATAATTGCTTGGGTATAAAAGGAAATTCTGTAGTTTGCCACGGGTGTGGTATGGAAGGTCGACAGTAACTAGGTCGACAGTGTCTAGGTTGACCACTATTGATCGATAGCAACTAGGTTGACAGGGATGCTAGGTCGACATGGTTTAGGTCAAAAGGTAGACATGAGTTTTTATGGGGGTTTTTTGGTGTTGTTTTCTCCGTACAGTGACCGGGAACCCCAATTAGTGCGCCGTGTCCCCTCGCTTCGCTCGCCATGCTTCGGGCAAGGTGCCTCGCTCTGCTTCCACTGCACTCGGCACAAGGTACTATTCCCAATCATAGTCCGCTTGGATTGTTAAGTATGAAACAGTTCCAAAAAAAAAAGAGAAAAATTGTGGAAAACTCACGTTGACCTTTTGACCTGTCGACCTAGTTGCTGTTGACCTAGAGACCGGATCCCATTTGCCACATCCACAGACTTGGGGAGAGATAGATAGGCTGAACGGTGTCCCGGTAAGAGCTGGTACAGAAGCCATGGCCGGTTAGCTCAGGAGCGCTCTCCGCTGGTTAGTCGGGTTGGTGACCTGTAGGTGGTTCGGTATCATGACAGGTGTGACAGTGACTTGCCATCTACAGTATTATCCCAATTACACCAAAGGGGATTCAGTTAATTTTATTTACCGCCGGTCGGAATCCCAATCAGAGCCCCGAATTCCCACTCTGGTGGTGTTCCATGCCATCACCCGAGGGGGAATAGAATAGTGGGGCGAGCTAAGCTCGCCACCGGGTCTGAAGCGTGCTGAGCAAAGCGAGCCCGTGGGGGACTCACTGCGCTCACCACCGGCATTCCAGCAGTCGGGATTCCGGCAGTCGAGATTCCAGCAGTCAGGATTCCAAAGTCAGTCTCCCGACGCCGGGATCCCAACTGCACCCAGCTTATTCCAGAATCTGGGGAAAATGTAATAAACATGGGTTTTTCAGGGGTTAAAAAACAATTACCAAAGGTCCCTTCATCCTTCTACACAGAACTCACGGTCAATCTACAGAACTACAGCAAAGTTGTGGAAAAAGTAGCACAATGGACGAAAAATTGCACAGCGCGGGAATCGCACCATGTGATGTAACAGGATAGTTGTATGAGGACACATCAGTACATTGGTTTTCCAAGCCTTATCCCGCCGCAGTCCCACCAGGTTTACAATCGCTGCACAGTTCTGTAGGATTTGTGCCTCATTTTTTTAATATGCAAAACGGCGTGGGTTCCACCCAAAGTGTAACCCAGCTGTGGCCTTTAATCCTACATAGCAAAAGGACACTCCAAATGGGCTCCCCTAAAGTCCTGCCAACCAGCACAAGGCTGGCCGCACAGAGCTGGAATCCCTAGGGAAGTTTTGTTCAATGAGTTGCAAATAAATAAAAATATAGATAAATAAATAATATTAGTCCTAGCTGGCACACTACAGGTCCCAGCTATGGCTGTCTTGCCCAATTTACATGGCAGCTAGTGCATGCAAAGCCTGGGCTCAGGGATGGACTGGGGCTGTTTCACGGCTCTGCCATGTCAATGTGCTCGCACATGACAAGGGGGGGGGGGCATGGCCCTGGCACACAAGGGCGTGCCACGAGTCAGGGGTCTGGCCTCATGGCATGCCCCCATCTGTCTGTGTTATAGCCACTTGCGGGGGGAGGAGGCTGAGCAAATGGAGAACCGGCTCTCTCTCTGTGGCTGGAGCGGCCACGCAGGCCATTGGCCCTTTTGGCATTTGCCAGATGGCCATTCCAGCCCTGTCCAGGATCAGTGCAGCTATTACCATCTGCCACCAGCAAGTAAGGAAACGGCCTGTGGTATGCACAGCGTGCAAGAGTCCAGGGGGCAGATTTCCAAAAGCTTTAAAAAAATGAAACATGGAGCCATTGCCCATAGCAACCAATCAGATTTTAGCTATCATTTCTCTAATGCATTTTAGAAAGTTATAGACTGATTGGTTGCTAGAGGCAACATCTCCGCTTGTGTGTTTTAGAAGGTTTAGTAAATCTACCCCCAGGTAAAATGCAAACCTATTTGCTGGAAGCTTGTATGAATGCACTGACGGCGTATAAAGTCTTGTCAGGTTAGCGCAGGGGGCCCGATTCTTACTCAGATGCAAGTGGTAGTGCGGATGGATCTCCACGATAACTGCAAAGTGCGTATGTATCATACAGAGCGATCGGTGACTGCGGATGTGCTGCACCATGGAGATGCATACAGGCGGAGATTACAGCGCGGCCAGATGGATCACCACTGACGGGCCGCTCTTTCCATGAGATGGGCGGTAACTGGGCGGCTGAATCTGTGCTCACTCATATCATGTAAATAATGATAGGATCTATTGAACCCAGCATGGAGTGGGTAATAATGATGATTGCTGGTGCTACGAATGGACACAGTGGACGACACGACCTTCGCGTGCAGATGCACGGATACTCTGCGTTCAGGGGTGGATACTTGCATTAGCATACAGTAATAAGCAGGCTTTTATAGCTGTACGGAATACCGGCTACAGATGCATCTGACTCAGAATCAGCCACGAGGTTCCAATCAAAGACCTGGTGAAGACAAACATCCAGCCTTTACGCGTTTTGTTGGTAATGTATTTGCAACTTCATCAGAGGCACCGTATTGCAACAATTAATTTTCAGATGTCTCATCTTGCTGACCCCAATCTATCCTTTTTTAAATTTATGTCTTATTACCAACCAGGCTTTCCTAGTTGCTTTTAGAAGGGTTTTTTTGTCTATTATCGTACGAACTTCACTATCGGACGCCTGAAGGAAAGCCGTCAAGATTATATGGGGTATTAGTGATTGTTCCATGGATGAGTGAGCATACATCTCACTTTCCCTGATCCAATCCCTTATATATCTCAACTGGGCCGCCAAACTATACAACTCTATGTTGGGGAGGTTCAAACCCCCCCCATTCGATTTTATTTGCTGCAGTTTAACCAAGCTTATTCTTGCTTTCTTAACGTCCCATATAAAATTATTAATTTTTTTAATCTCTTTTACATCCATCCTCGGTATCATCCTCAGTATCATCCTTGGTATCATTACCGGGAGATTGAATCGAAGTTTTGGAAAGGATATCATTTTTAGGAGATTGATTCTCCCCAACATAGATACTTGTAGCTGTTTCCAGCCCACCAGCTCTGACCCACAGGCCCTTATCGCTGGCTTAACATTTCAATCATATAATAAATTCAAATCTTTTGGAATTTTAACACCTAAGTATGTTATATACTTTTTAGCCAATAATAGGGAGGTCTCTTGCCCACGCTGGTTTTCTGTATCCTTATTTAGTATATAACGCTATTGATTTATCTAGATTCATTGGGAACGTCGAGATTTTTCCAAAATCTGTTAAGTTATGCATTAGGGGGACTAAAGATGATTTGGGATTTGTTACATACAACAACAAATCGTCCGCAAACGCGGTCATTTTTATCTCTTGATGCCCCACCCTCAAACCCTCCATAGTCGGCCAGTTCTGTAAACATCTGAGCATTGGGTCCAACACCAAATTAAATAACAGGGGACAACCCTGATGCGTGCCTCTGTTCATTTTTACTGGTTGGCTTGTGTTCCCATGGAGTCAAAAGCTTTATTTGCGTCGTGGCTTAGCAATATACTAGGCTTGTCAGATTGTTGTTGTGATTTTATTATAGCTGCTATAGCTGTTCTAATGCCCTTTACGGAATGACGGCCCGTGATATACCCCAGCTGAGGCTCTGTTAGCAGCTTGGTACTTATCGCTTGTAATCTATTTGCCATTATTTTAGACATAATTTTACAGTCCAGGTTCATTAGTGTTATCGGTCTGTATGAAGATTCCGATTTAGGGTCTTTACCCACTTTCAATAAAAGTATTGTATTGGCTTCATTAAATGAGGAATAAAGCTAGAGATGAGCGGGTTCGGTTTCTCTGAATCCGAACCCGCACGAACTTCATGTTTTTTTTCACGGGTCCGAGCGACTCGGATCTTCCCGCCTTGCTCGGTTAACCCGAGCGCGCCCGAACGTCATCATGACGCTGTCGGATTCTCGCGAGACTCGGATTCTATATAAGGAGCCGCGCGTCGCCGCCATTTTCACACGTGCATTGAGATTGATAGGGAGAGGACGTGGCTGGCGTCCTCTCCATTTAGATTAGAAGAGAGAGAGAGAGAGAGATTGACCTGATTTACTGGAGCTTAGGAGTACTGTAGAAGTGTAGAGAGTGCAGAGTTTACTAGTGACTGACCACAGTGACCACCAGACAGTGCAGTTTTATTTAATATATCCGTTCTCTGCCTGAAAAAAACGATACACACAGTGACTCAGTCACATACCATATCTGTGTGCACTGCTCAGCCCAGTGTGCTGCATCATCTATGTATATATATCTGACTGTGCTCAGCTCACACAGCTTATAATTGTGGGGGAGACTGGGGAGCACTGCAGTGCCAGTTATAGGTTATAGCAGGAGCCAGGAGTACATATTATATTAAAATTAAACAGTGCACACTTTTGCTGCAGGAGTGCCACTGCCAGTGTGACTGACCAGTGACCTGACCACACTGACCACCAGTATAGTTAGTAGTATACTATATTGTGTGATTGCCTGAAAAAGTTAAACACTCGTCGTGTGACTTCACTTGTGTGGTGTTTTTTTTTTATTCTATAAAAAACTCATTCTGCTGACAGACAGTGTCCAGCAGGTCCGTCATTATATAATATATATACCTGTCCGGCTGCAGTAGTGATATATATATATTTTTTATATCATTATTTATCATCCAGTCGCAGCAGACACAGTACGGTAGTTCACGGCTGTAGCTACCTCTGTGTCGGCACTCGGCAGTCCGTCCATAATTGTATACCACCTACCCGAGGTTTTTTTTTCTTTCTTCTTTATACATACATACTACTACATCTCTTTATCAACCAGTCTATATTAGCAGCAGACACAGTACGGTAGTTCACGGCTGTAGCTACCTCTGTGTCGGCACTCGGCAGTCCGTCCATAATTGTATACCACCTACCCGTGGTTTTTTTTTCTTTCTTCTTTATACATACTACATCTCATTATCATCCAGTCTATATTAGCAGCAGACACAGTACAGTACGGTAGTCCACGGCTGTAGCTACCTCTGTGTCGGCACTGGGCAGTCCATCCATAATTGTATACCACCTACCCGTGGTTTTTTTTTCTTTCTTCTTTATACATACTACATCTCATTATCATCCAGTCTATATTAGCAGCAGACACAGTACAGTACGGTAGTCCACGGCTGTAGCTAACTCTGTGTCGGCACTCGGCAGTCCATCCATAATTGTATACCACCTACCCGTGGTTTTTTTTTCTTTCTTCTTTATACATACTACATCTCATTATCATCCAGTCTATATTAGCAGCAGACACAGTACAGTACGGTAGTCCACGGCTGTAGCTACCTCTGTGTCGGCACTCGGCAGTCCATCCATAATTGTACACCACCTACCCGTGGTTTTTTTTTCTTTCTTCTTTATACATACTACATCTCATTATCATCCAGTCTATATTAGCAGCAGACACAGTACAGTACGGTAGTCCACGGCTGTAGCTACCTCTGTGTCGGCACTCGGCAGTCCATCCATAATTGTATACCACCTAACCGTGGTTTTTTTTTTCTTTCTTCTTTATACATACTACATCTCATTATCATCCAGTCTATATTAGCAGCAGACACAGTACAGTACGGTAGTCCACGGCTGTAGCTACCTCTGTGTCGGCACTCGGCAGTCCATCCATAATTGTATACCACCTACCCGTGGTTTTTTTTTCTTTCTTCTTTATACATACTACATCTCATTATCATCCAGTCTATATTAGCAGCAGACACAGTACAGTACGGTAGTCCACGGCTGTAGCTACCTCTGTGTCGGCACTCGGCAGTCCATCCATAATTGTATACCACCTACCCGTGGTTTTTTTTTCTTTCTTCTTTATACATACTACATCTCATTATCATCCAGTCTATATTAGCCGCAGACACAGTACAGTACGGTAGTCCACGGCTGTAGCTACCTCTGTGTCGGCACTCGGCAGTCCATCCATAATTGTATACTAGTATCCATCCATCTCCATTGTTTACCTGAGGTGCCTTTTAGTTGTGCCTATTAAAATATGGAGAACAAAAATGTTGAGGTTCCAAAATTAGGGAAAGATCAAGATCCACTTCCACCTCGTGCTGAAGCTGCTGCCACTAGTCATGGCCGAGACGATGAAATGCCAGCAACGTCGTCTGCCAAGGCCGATGCCCAATGTCATAGTACAGAGCATGTCAAATCCAAAACACCAAATATCAGTAAAAAAAGGACTCCAAAACCTAAAATAAAATTGTCGGAGGAGAAGCGTAAACTTGCCAATATGCCATTTACCACACGGAGTGGCAAGGAACGGCTGAGGCCCTGGCCTATGTTCATGGCTAGTGGTTCAGCTTCACATGAGGATGGAAGCACTCAGCCTCTCGCTAGAAAACTGAAAAGACTCAAGCTGGCAAAAGCACCGCAAAGAACTGTGCGTTCTTCGAAATCCCAAATCCACAAGGAGAGTCCAATTGTGTCGGTTGCGATGCCTGACCTTCCCAACACTGGACGTGAAGAGCATGCGCCTTCCACCATTTGCACGCCCCCTGCAAGTGCTGGAAGGAGCACCCGCAGTCCTGTTCCTGATAGTCAGATTGAAGATGTCAGTGTTGAAGTACACCAGGATGAGGAGGATATGGGTGTTGCTGGCGCTGGGGAGGAAATTGACCTGGAGGATTCTGATGGTGAGGTGGTTTGTTTAAGTCAGGCACCCGGGGAGACACCTGTTGTCCGTGGGAGGAATATGGACGTTGACATGCCTGGTGAAAATACCAAAAAAATCAGCTCTTCGGTGTGGAGGTATTTCACTAGAAATGCGGACAACATTTGTCAAGCCGTGTGTTCCCTTTGTCAAGCTGTAATAAGTAGGGGTAAGGACGTTAACCACCTCGGAACATCCTCCCTTATACGTCACCTGCAGCGCATTCATAATAAGTCAGTGACAAGTTCAAAAACTTTGGGCGACAGCGGAAGCAGTCCACTGACCAGTAAATCCCTTCCTCTTGTAACCAAGCTCACGCAAACCACCCCACCAACTCCCTCAGTGTCAATTTCCTCCTTCCCCAGGAATGCCAATAGTCCTGCAGGCCATGTCACTGGCAATTCTGACGAGTCCTCTCCTGCCTGGGATTCCTCCGATGCATCCTTGCGTGTAACGCCTACTGCTGCTGGCGCTGCTGTTGTTGCTGCTGGGAGTCGATGGTCATCCCAGAGGGGAAGTCGTAAGCCCACTTGTACTACTTCCAGTAAGCAATTGACTGTCCAACAGTCCTTTGCGAGGAAGATGAAATATCACAGCAGTCATCCTGCTGCAAAGCGGATAACTGAGGCCTTGACAACTATGCTGGTGTTAGACGTGCGTCCGGTATCCGCCGTTAGTTCACAGGGAACTAGACAATTTATTGAGGCAGTGTGCCCCCGTTACCAAATACCATCTAGGTTCCACTTCTGTAGGCAGGCTATACCGAGAATGTACACGGACGTCAGAAAAAGACTCAACAGTGTCCTAAAAAATGCAGTTGTACCCAATGTCCACTTAACCACGGACATGTGGACAAGTGGAGCAGGGCAGGGTCAGGACTATATGACTGTGACAGCCCACTGGGTAGATGTATGGACTCCCACCGCAAGAACAGCAGCGGCGGCACCAGTAGCAGCATCTCGCAAACGCCAACTCTTTCCTAGGCAGGCTACGCTTTGTATCACCGCTTTCCAGAATACGCACACAGCTAAAAACCTCTTACGGCAACTGAGGAAGATCATCGCAGAATGGCTTACCCCAATTGGACTCTCCTGTGGATTTGTGGCATCGGACAACGCCAGCAATATTGTGTGTGCATTAAATATGGGCAAATTCCAGCACGTCCCATGTTTTGCACATACCTTGAATTTGGTGGTGCAGAATTTTAAAAAAAACGACAGGGGCGTGCAAGAGATGCTGTCGGTGGCCAGAAGAATTGCGGGACACTTTCGGCGTACAGGCACCACGTACAGAAGGCTGGAGCACCACCAAAAACTACTGAACCTGCCCTGCCATCATCTGAAGCAAGAAGTGGTAACGAGGTGGAATTCAACCCTCTATATGCTTCAGAGGTTGGAGGAGCAGCAAAAGGCCATTCAAGCCTATACAATTGAGCACGATATAGGAGGTGGAATGCACCTGTCTCAAGTGCAGTGGAGAATGATTTCAACGTTGTGCAAGGTTCTGATGCCCTTTGAACTTGCCACACGTGAAGTCAGTTCAGACACTGCCAGCCTGAGTCAGGTCATTCCCCTCATCAGGCTTTTGCAGAAGAAGCTGGAGACATTGAAGGAGGAGCTAACACGGAGCGATTCCGCTAGGCATGTGGGACTTGTGGATGGAGCCCTTAATTCGCTTAACAAGGATTCACGGGTGGTCAATCTGTTGAAATCAGAGCACTACATTTTGGCCACCGTGCTCGATCCTAGATTTAAAGCCTACCTTGGATCTCTCTTTCCGGCAGACACAAGTCTGCTGGGGTTGAAAGACCTGCTTGTGAGAAAATTGTCAAGTCAAGCGGAACGCGACCTGTCAACATCTCCTCCTTCACATTCTCCCGCAACTGGGGGTGCGAGGAAAAGGCTCAGAATTCCGAGCCCACCCGCTGGCGGTGATGCAGGGCAGTCTGGAGCGACTGCTGATGCTGACATCTGGTCCGGACTGAAGGACCTGACAACGATTACGGACATGTCGTCTACTGTCACTGCATATGATTCTCTCAACATTGAAAGAATGGTGGAGGATTATATGAGTGACCGCATCCAAGTAGGCACGTCACACAGTCCGTACTTATACTGGCAGGAAAAAGAGGCAATTTGGAGGCCCTTGCACAAACTGGCTTTATTCTACCTAAGTTGCCCTCCCACAAGTGTGTACTCCGAAAGAGTGTTTAGTGCCGCCGCTCACCTTGTCAGCAATCGGCGTACGAGGTTACATCCAGAAAATGTGGAGAAGATGATGTTCATTAAAATGAATTATAATCAATTCCTCCGCGGAGACATTGACCAGCAGCAATTGCCTCCACAAAGTACACAGGGAGCTGAGATGGTGGATTCCAGTGGGGACGAATTGATAATCTGTGAGGAGGGGGATGTACACGGTGATATATCGGAGGATGATGATGAGGTGGACATCTTGCCTCTGTAGAGCCAGTTTGTGCAAGGAGAGATTAATTGCTTCTTTTTTGGGGGGGGGTCCAAACCAACCCGTCATATCAGTCACAGTCGTGTGGCAGACCCTGTCACTGAAATGATGGGTTGGTTAAAGTGTGCATGTCCTGTTTATACAACATAAGGGTGGGTGGGAGGGCCCAAGGACAATTCCATCTTGCACCTCTTTTTTCTTTTCTTTTTCTTTGCGTCATGTGCTGTTTGGGGAGGGTTTTTTGGAAGGGCCATCCTGCGTGACACTGCAGTGCCACTCCTAGATGGGCCCGGTGTTTGTGTCGGCCACTAGGGTCGCTTATCTTGCTCACACAGTCAGCTACCTCATTGCGCCTCTTTTTTTCTTTGCGTCATGTGCTGTTTGGGGAGGGTTTTTTGGAAGGGACATCCTGCGTGACACTGCAGTGCCACTCCTAGATGGGCCCGGTGTTTGTGTCGGCCACTAGGGTCGCTTATCTTACACAGCGACCTCGGTGCAAATTTTAGGACTAAAAATAATATTGTGAGGTGTGAGGTATTCAGAATAGACTGAAAATGAGTGGAAATTATGGTTTTTGAGGTTAATAATACCTTGGGATCAAAATGACCCCCAAATTCTATGATTTAAGCTGTTTTTTAGGGTTTTTTGAAAAAAACACCCGAATCCAAAACACACCCGAATCCGACAAAAAAAATTCGGTGAGGTTTTGCCAAAACGCGGTCGAACCCAAAACACGGCCGCGGAACCGAACCCAAAACCAAAACACAAAACCCGAAAAATTTCCGGCGCTCATCTCTAGAATAAACCGGATTATCATTTCGAATGTGCCGATATAGCTCAAACAAAACTGGAGTGATCTCTGAGTTTAGCAACTTGTAATATTCCGGCGCAAGCCCATCTGGGCCTGGTGCCTACCTTGTTTGTAATGAGGATATAGGGGGTCATTCTGAGTTGATCGCAGCCAGCAACTTTTTGCTGATGCTGCGATCAACTAATCCACGCCTATGGGGGAGTGTATTTTAGCTTAGCAGGGCTGCGATCGATTGGGCACCCCTGCTAAGCTAAAAATTTTTAAAGCAGAAGTAGACAAGCCCTGGACATAGTTACCCTGTGCGACGATCTCCGCGATGCTGGGGCCGGCTTTGACGTCAGACATCCGCCCTCCGTTCTGCTGAACACGCCTGCGTTTTCCTTACCACTCCCCGATAAAGGTCTCCAACGGTCCGGATCCGCCCAGGAATGCCTTCTTCTTGTCAATCTTCTTTGCGGTCGGCTCTGCAACCGCTTCCTTCGTTAGCCGCGACATAAACCGGCGACCCCTGTCGCCGGGCAATGTCGTGCACGCACATTGCAGACGCCGCGCATGTGCATTCCTGACCCGTTTGCACCGCAGTGATAAACCGCTGCATGCAAACGGGTCGGAATGACCCCCATAGCCTCCTGTACTTCCTTTAATGTTATTTCTCCTTCCAGTAGTTCTTTGTATTCTTGTGTTAGTTTAGGGAGATGGTCTCAGACAACAGGCTATCCGACAATGGTTCATCATAAGGTCTTGAAGTATATAGTTTTGAATAAAATCTATGAAATATCTTAACGATTTCTTCATTATCATTGGTCAGCTGCCCACTGTCTGAGTCACATAGCACCACAATAACATTTCTTGGTTTTTTAGATCTAGCTATCGAGAATTAGAACCTACCGGAGCGGTTTCCCCACCTATAATATTGATTCTTGGAGTAATCTACAGATATCTTAGCTTGTGCTAATAAGTGACTTTCAAGCAATTGTCTATTTAACTTGTAATCCTTAAACCTTTGCTCTGAACGATTCTTTATATACTCCACGAAACTCTCCTGCGTGTTATTTTTTTAATGTATCATACTTAAACCTGTTCTACTTTTTGTACATGTTAAAACATATGATATTATATGTCCTCGCATAACAACTTTGGAGGTTTCCCAAAATAATATGGGGTCATTCTTATGTTCCTCATTATTGACTATGAATTCTTCCCATTTTACCTTCAAATATTTTTGAAAGTCTTCTGAACTGTATAAATACCAAGAAGAGTTTGATGATTCCGCACCAGTCAGAAGAATTTATGGTAATGAGAAGATACCAGAAATATATATTATCTAGGGATAATCCCTGATTTCATGATCTGGTGGTGCGTCCTGAGTCAGTGTTTTAGTACTGACACAGTGGGGAAAGGGAAAGAAGACTCTTGGGTGGGCGCACTCTTTAATTTTTAGAATAGATAGAAAAATTATGAAAAATATATTATGCAGTTTTAAAACTTCAATTTTATTACCGTTAGTTATAACATATACTGTATCCCATTATTTATGCCGTACATAGATTCTAAACAGACAAAAAAGTAAAGTAAAGAATATTATAAAATAAATGTAAGAAAAATAAATTTGAAACAAATTAGAAAAATTTAAATTTTTATAATTTTTCACATTTGTTTCAAATTTATTTTTCTTAAAATGTATTTTATAATATTCTTTACTTTAGTTTTTTTTGTCTGTTTAGAATCTATTTACGGCATAAATAATGGGATACAGTATATGTTATAACTAACGGTAATAAAACTGAAGTTTTAAAACTGCATAATATATTTTTCATAATTTTTCTATCTATACGAACTGTATAAATATGCAGGGAATCTCCACCTACTGCGCCCCCTCAATAGATCTGGGACCATTATTGTAAAATAATCGGAGGCGTGGTCTGAAATAACAATCTCCATGAATCTTTCCTAAACGGTCGATGTTCATTCTCCTCGATACCCCTTCGGGCTGCGCCTGTAAGTCCAGTATATCTGTGTAGTTAAACCGCCAGCGTATTTGGAAATTAAAAACCATGTTTAATGGTGACTACTGGTTGTCGCTGCTTTTGTGCTTCAATTACTTATACAAACAGAATCAATTTCAAACAGCAATATTCTCAATGCTAATTACTCTGAGTAATATACAAGCATAAAAGTCACTTAAACGTTCTCCTCGGAGTGCGGGCAAAGTCCTGCTTATCTCTAAATTCTATTGGAAGTTTGTAATTAAATTAGAAAATGCCACGAGGGTCTCTTGTTATTTTGTTGCAAGCTTTATGGGAATAATCTTGGAACACAGCGTGAATTCTCTGCCTGCCTGTGCCCTTATCCACTACAATTTTATTCCGCTTGAACTGCGACTACAGTTATCAATTAACAACTTAAAAAGAAAGACGTTTAACGATTATATTGTTGACAGTGATCAAGAATGATGGATTCCGGACTTACTGGCACTGTCACTATTTCCTCGGCCTTGAATCGAATTCTGCGAGCTGTGTCTTGTCCTAATAGTAACGTTAATGAAGATGTAGAGATTGCTGTGGTCTTGCAAGCGTATGGCATCTGCCCCTGAATCCCTGTCACACTCCTCAGTTATACGAGCGGTGTCTAGAGAGGATTAAAGTGACAGCAAAAATTTTGAGCCACTTCCAGTTTTGGGCTGGAGCAGGCAGAGTTTCGATGAAGCAGTTTTCATTTTCTGCTGTTGTGTCACGTTTCCGTGCAGCGCTAATCTGTACCGCTTGCAAATCTCAGGAATTTATCGTCTATGACCTGGGTAGACAAAGGACTCAGGGCTTAATTCAGACCTGGTCGCACACAGGCTGTTTTTTTGTACTGCTGCGACCAGGTAATCGCCGCCTACAGGGGAGGGGGTTATAGCTGTGCAGGGGTGCGAATGGCTGTGCAGAGAGCTGTTTCTGCACAGCCCAGGACATACTCAGCCGCTGCGACGATCCGGGCTGTTGGTGACGTCAGAAATCCGCCTCCCTAACGGCTGGGCACGCCTGTGTTTTCTCGGGCACTCCCTGGAAACGGTGAGTTGCCGCCCACAAACGCCTTCTTCCTGTCAATCTTCTTGCGATCGCCGCTGCGATGGCTTTCTTCGTATATTCCGTCGCTGTCCGGCGACCCCCGGCTACGGCCTGCGACACACCTGCGCATTGCGGCCCGCACGCATGCGCTGTTCAGACCTGATCGCACGGCTGCAAAATAAAGGCAGCGTGCGATCGGGTCTTAATGACCCCTTCTGTTGTGTGATGAGGTTGGGGTCAGACTGGAAACAGGAAAGATCTTATTTCACCATCGAAATGTGCAAAGTTTTGTGGCAAAATTTTGAACAGACAAATATTTGCTATGACAGTTTCATACGTTTTGTTTGTGTGTGTTGGTGACGCTCCAGTTTCTACCAATTTGCTAATGCACCATCAACAGATGGGTACACAATACTAGGCCGCACATTGACTTCTTGGCAGGGGTCCCCACTGTAATACCAGCACGTGCGTTCTTATACGCCAGCATCGGTTGCACAGTGGAAACTTGCACTCTCATTATGACAGGTGTAGATTTACGGTCTGTCCGCTGCCTCCTATTACTGTGGCTGGAACACTGTTTCTGCGCATAGGAATAATTGCATTGAATCAGCCGCAATACTCCCATAAATACCCGCTCACTAACGGACTATTTCTATGTGCACTACTAGCCACTGCTCAGGAGCACCCATCACTTTTATGCCACATTCGGACCCTCTGTCCCGAGCGTAACAGAACCTCAGTGCGCACACTCTGTACGGTATGAGCCACAGCAGGAGCATACTAACAGAGGAGGGGACCCGGGTGCAGTCTCTGCTGTTGCCGCAGGTCATTACACTCTGACATTGCACGCCGCAAGTCGCTGGGAAAATGGCCACTGTGCAAACTTCCTGGTGATATGTGAAGCGCTGCCGATGAGGGACTCTGGAGAGGTAAGTGTGCCTGGGTGCAGGGTGTGCAGTGTAAGCACCTGGATCCAGTGTCCCATGTGCATTGCACACCCTGCACTTATAGATACACCGCTGTGCCGTAGGGGTTTCAGAAATTGGAATGCGCAATTGCACATAATCTACTAAACTATGTGCAGATTGCATCCAGCTCAAACTGAGGCCCTCTGTCTCTGCTTGTCACTGCCCACCTTGCTGTCTCTGTCTCACCCCCACCCCGCCTGTCTCACCCCCACCCCACCTGTCTAACCCCCACCTAGCCTGTCACTCTCTTTTGCTGAACTGCACCTACCAGGAGACACCGTCTTCCCACACTTGGTGGGGCACATCAGCAGCCGAGACAGTTTATAGTGCATGCCATCCAGGGGTGGATTTAGGGGTGAGGGTGCCCCTAGGCACAACAGTAATGGATAATTTTATTATTTTTATTGACTGGTTATTATAAGACCTCATGTGACGATCGAATAGAATAATTTTAAAAAGCCACTAACTTTTCTTTTCTTTTTTTTATTATATATACATACTTACTAAATAGGGGAGCTTACAGGGCAGGATGCGCATGTCCAACCCATTTACACTGCATTCAAGATGGTGTACGGTGCAGTGCAGTGGAAATATTCTGCAGTTACTGGTGCTTTTTGGGCTGACAGTACCAACACAAGTATCAAGTGCCGCCCCCAAATAAAGTGCTGCCCCTAGACACCTGCCTCGCATGGCCGGTGGGGGGTGGGGTAGGGGGGGTGGGTGGGGGGGGGAAACGCAAAGTAGCTTCTTGCAGGCTCGGTGGCTCGCTGTGTTCACCATTGGTTCTATTCCCAATGTATGGGAGTGGAAATAATCCCTGCTGGTCGGTCACATAACCGCGTCCCGTCCAGCCATAGATCACCCCTTAGCCCTGATGTTCCTAGTTTCTGCATATAGATTGCGAATGCAGCTGTGAATGAGGGTGCGATGGATCCAGTGGTCGTCTATTTTCATTTCAAGGCTGCAGCTTCACTCGCTGACATCAGCAGCTCCGCAACCTAGAGAGTCGCAATTGCATTTGCGTACAGTCCTGAATTCTCAGTCACACCAAGGGAACACGCCCTTTACTGGGGGCCTAATTCAGAGCTGATCGATGTTGTGTGAAATCACACAGCAGGCGATTATCAAATGACTGCGTATGCGTACAGATCCTACTGTGCAGGCGCGACGCCAAACTGCAAAATAATTCTGCATCTTTAATGATCGCTGGGCATACGCAGGCTGACTGACAGGAAACGGACATTTGGGGGTGGAAACTGGCCGCTTTCTGGGACTGTCAGGGCGGGTGTGTGACGTCGGCTGCGGCCCCGACCAGCCTGTGTGTATGGCACTGGAGGAGTTAGTCCTGGGCTGCGCACACACTGCACACACTGGAAAAACCATTCCATGGTGAGTGAGTTGTGAACGGATTTGCAGCTGACAGGCGTTTGCACAGTGTACTCAGACTTACCCAAGGTGGATTTTCACTCTGTCTGGGCGGCGACTATCCGATCGCAGACTGCTGCAAATTCGCAGAGGAGCGATCAGGTCTGATTTGGGCCCTGTAGTTTGCCTCCATCCGTCACACTTGCCGCCTCTCTAAGCCTAAGGAGTGGTAAGCACAAGATGTGAGTGGATTGAGGCATGAGGCGTTACATGCATGCAGAACTGTACACATTTTATGCAACAAAAAAAAGACGTCTGCCCAACTCTACCTGGGCTACAAAGCATCACAAGGCAGAGGGACTGACACACAAGTCTCATCCTCTACGCCAGGCATTCCCAACCTCGCTCCTCAAGGCAAAATAACAGCCCAGGTGTTAGTGATATCCATGCTTGCGCACAGGTGAGGTAGTTAGTACATTAGTTATTTAGATTTAACCATGTGTGCTGAAGCCTGGATATCACCGTTAGTTCGGTATCCGGACTCCAGGTCGACAACAAAAAGGTCGACACACCTTAGGTCGACACCAATTGGTCGACACACCTTTGGTCGACATGGACACAAGGTCGACAGGAACAAGGTCAACATGGAAAAAGGTCGACATGAGTTTTTTCTTTTTTTTTTTCTTTTTTGGAACCTTTTCATACTTAACGATCCACGTGGACTACGATTGGAACGGTAATCTGTGCCGAGCAAAGCGAAGGCACCATGCCTGAAGCATGGTGAGCGAAGCGAGCCATGCGACACCAAAAAACGACACACAAAAAACAAACAAAAAAACAACAACTTATGTCGACCTTTTTCCATGTCGTCCTTGTTCCTGTCGACCTTTTGTCCACGTCGACCTTGTGTCCATGTTGACCTAAGGTGTGTCGACCAATTGGTGTCGACCTAAGGTGTGTCGACCTTTTTGTTGTCGACCCTGAGTCCCAGACCCGTTAGTTCGCCCTGAGGACTGAGGTTGGGAATGATTGCTGTAGGAATAAAAACTGAACTGAGATGGAAGATAATGATTGTGGTCATTGGTCAATTTTCTTTTCCTCCATCACCTCGCTACTTCATCTTGCGGCTACATACACTGCCCTCACATTCCCAGCCATTAAACTGAAATGTATCATCTGTAACACAAGATACCTAATGCATTCAATGCCAAATTAGATAACCAATGATCTGTAACGCCAAGAAAATAATTGAGTAACACCAGGAACAATCCGTAATGTATTGAGAGGTAAATCAATTGGTTTCCCTCTGTACAAGTATCATGGAGTGTGTGTAAGCAGTAAGTGCGCTGGCAGATAAGAGGACCGATGGGCGGCTCAATGACAGAATGAATGGTTTCTCGCAGAACTGATATTTATGGAAAGTTTACAACGCAGCAAAACTTCAGCAGAAAAAGTTTTTGTGAACTTTCCAAGTAGTCTGAGGCCAGAGCGGTCGGGTATTATTAGTGCTGAACTCAGTTATTCCAAGTACATTCATTAGGCCACCTCAGATGTTCTATGGACCAGTATTTGTGTCAGACTTTCAGCTACAGATGGAGCCATCTTTATCTTGGCCTTTAATATGATTAACTGAGTCAGGTCAGTCAGACTTAGGGGGTCATTCTGACCTGAGCGCACGCTGCTGTTTTTCGCAGCGGTGAGATCAGGTCTGAAGTGCGCCTGCACATGGGTCACAATGCGCAGGAACGTCGTTGCCCGTCGCCGGGCAGCGATGAGAAGAACGAAGAAAGCGTTCGCAATGGCGAACGCAAGAAGATTGACAGGAAGAGGATCCGGCCGGGGGTGTCAACTGAACATTTTCTGGGAGTGTTGAGGAAAACGCAGGCATGTCCGGCCGTTTGCAGGGAGGGATTCTGACGTCAGCTCCAGGAAGGATCATCGCGGCGGGTGAGTAAGTCTTGAGCTATGCAGAGACTCTGCACAGCGGATCGCAGCCCTGCTCAGCTCTAACCCCCTTCCCCTGTGGGCGGCGATTACCTGGTCGCATCAGTGCAAAAAATAGCCTGCGTGCGACCAGGTCGGAATGAACCCCTTTGATCCACTGCTGTAATGACTTAATCCCCTGCTGTATTGTTTTCTCTCTATTGAATTGCAGCTGAGAACAATAGATGAAGGGCTTATGCTAATAAACCATGGTGCACCTAGGTGCAGCAAAGAAGCCAAGATAAATGTGGCCCCATCTGAATGTTTTATGAAATACTGTAGATTCTTTTAGGGAGCACAGTAATTAGTTTATCCTTTATCCCACTTGCAAAACTGTCTTATAACAAGGTGAATGCATTTGTGTATTAGCTGCAGTCTGCAAGGGCAGAAGGGGAGAAGATGGACGGAGTTAAAGTGAAGGGGTAGATGTTTCGATGTGCCTCATGCAGAGCAGTGCAGAAATGAGACACTGACCCAAGAGTGCAGGAGTCTTGTACCTTCAGGGGATTCTTTGCGCTTTGCAAATTACACCACAGTGTATTCATCAAACAATTAAGACAGTAGCCTCATTGAATCTGAATTTCTGAGCCAGCACGATATGACTGGTGGGACGGGTGATCATTGGGGGGTAATTCAGACCGTGATCATTGGGGGGTAATTCAGACCCGATCGCTAGGAAGAGAATTTTGCAGCCCTGCAATCGGATAGTTGCCGCCCATAGGGGGAGTGTATTTTAGCTGTGCAAATGTGCGATCGCATGTGTAGCCGAGCTGTACAAAGAGATTTTGTGCGGTCTCTACACAGCCCAGGACTTACTCAGCCGCTGCGATCACATCAGCCTGTCCGGGCTCGGAATTGACGTCAGGATCCCTCCCTGCAAACGCTTGGACACGCCTGCGTTTTTTCAGACACTCCTTGAAAATAGCCAGTTGCCACCCACAAACGCCCAATTCCTGTCAATCTCCTTGCAAACGCCTGTGCGACTGGATCCCTCGCACAAACCCGTTGCTGACTGGCAATCTCCGTTGCTGCGGTCCATCACGCCTGCGCATTACAGTGCATACGCATGCGCAGTTCAGACCTAAACGCCAGCTGAATTACCCCCATACTCCACAACAAGGGGGAATAAGGGGAAAGGAATGAAACTCTGCACAAGTGGATACTACAGCACAGATTCTGAAATCCCCAACTATATTACTGTTGACGGTGTGGGGTCGCTGCCATGGACAAATAACAAAGGATAGAAGAAGAAATTGTCTCTTTTTTGGTGCACTTGAAGAAGGAAATACTGTAGTAAAATATAACTTTTATTACATAATAATTAAAATTAGTCCTGATATCTTTTATTCCTGAGAGAGAGAAAAAAAAATCTATATATTTTACATGTGAAAATGAAGATATGTTGAAATAAAGTGAAGTGAAATAAAGGGTTAAAAATTATTTCTTGTGTACAGTGCATCCAGAAAGTATTCACAGCGCTTCACTTTTTACACATTTTGTTGTGTTATAACCTTATTCCAAAATGGAATAAATTAATTTTTTCCCCTCAAAATTCTGCACAAAAAACCTCATCATAACAACGTGAAAAAAGTTTGAGATTTTTGCTAAAAATAAAAACTAAGAAATCACATGTACATAAGTATTCACAGCCTTTGCTCAATACTTTGTTGATGCACCTTTGGCAGCAATTACAGCCTCAAGTCTTTTTGAATATGATGCCACAAGCTTGGCACACCTATCTGTGGGCAGTTTCGCCCATTCCTCTTTGCAGCACCTCTCAAGCTCCATCAGGTTGGATGGGAAGCGTCGGTGCACAGCCATTTTCAGATCTCTCCAGAGATGTTCAATTGGATTCAAGTCTGGGCTGTGGCAGGGCCACTCAAGGACATTCACAGAGTTGTCCTGAAGCCACTCCTTTGATATCTTGGCTGTGTGTTTAGGGTCGTTGTCCTGCTGAAAGATGAACCGTCACCCCAGTCTGAGGTCAAGAGCGCTCTGGAGCAGGTTTTCATCCAGGATGTCTCTGTACATTACTGCATTCGTCTTTCCCTCTATCCTGACTAGTCTCCCGTTCCTGCCGCTGAAATACATCCCCACAGCATGATGCTGCCACCACCATGCTTCACTGTAGGGATGGTATTGTCCTGGTAATGAGTGGTGCCTGGTTTCCTCCTCCAAACGTGACGCCTGGGATTCACGCCAAAGAGTTCAATCTTTGTCTCATCAGACCAGAGAAATTTGTTTCTCATGGTCTGAGAGTACTTCAGGTGAATTTTGGCAAACTCCAGGCGGGTTGCCATGTGCTTTTTACTAAGGAGTGGCCTCCGTCTGGCCACTCTACCATACAGGTCTGATTGGTGGATTGCTGCCGAGATAGTTGTCCTTCTGGAAGGTTCTCCTCTCTCCAAAGAGGAATGCTGTAGCTCTGGCAGAGTGACCATCAGGTTCTTGGTCACCTCCCTGACTAGGGCCCTTCTCCCCCGATCGCTCAGTTTATACGGCTGGCCAGCTCTATGAAGAGTCCTGGTGGTTCCAAACTTCTTTCATTTACAGATGATGGAGGCCACTGCGCTCATTGGGACTTTGAAAGCAGCAGATATTTTTCTGTACCCTTCCACAGATTTGTGCCTCGAGACAATCCTGTCTCGGAAGTCTACAGACAATTCCTTTGACTTCATGCTTGGTTTGTGCTCAGACATACACTGTCAAGTGTGGCACCTTATATAGACAGGTGTGTGCCTTTCCAAATCATGTCCAATCAACTGAATTTACCACAGGTAGACGTCAATTAAGCTGTAGGAACATCTCAAGGATGATCAGTGGAAACAGGATGCACCTCAGCTCAATTTTGGGCTTCATGGCAAAGGCTGTGAATACTTATGTACATGTGATGTCTTAGTTTATTTTTAATAAAGTTGCAAAAAAGCTAAAAAAAACAACTTTTTTCGCATTGTCAATATGGGGTATTGTGTGTAGAATTTTGAGGGAAAAAATTAATTTATTCCATTTTGGGATAAGGCTGTAACATAACAAAATGTGGAAAAAGTGAAGCGCTGTGAATATTTTCCAGATGCACTGTATTTATTGATTACCAGTTCTTATTCTATATAGATATATTCCAAATACAGTATTGCATCTTCATGTTAATAATCTGTATACGAATTCAAATGTAGAGGAGCGTTGGTTCAGCTTGTAAAGAGTATTCTATAGTTTCTTAAAGTGTTGATACATTACTTACAAGTACATACTGAAGCTATTTATCTCACTGCACGTCCCTGCTGTCTAATAGATGGTAGAGGATGTGAGTAACCATGGGGGTTATTCCAAGTTGATCGCAGCAGGATTTTTGTTAGCAATTGGGCAAAACCATGGGGGTCATTCCGAGTTGTTCGCTCGTTACTTTTTTTCCGCAACGGAGCGATTAGTCGCAAATGCGCATGCGCAATGTCCGCAGTGCGACTGCGCCAAGTAAATTTGCTATGCAGTTAGGAATTTTACTCACGTTTTTTTCTTCGTTCTGGTGATCGTAATGTGATTGACAGGAAGTGGGTGTTTCTGGGCGGAAACTGGACGTTTTATGGGTGTGTGCGAAAAAACGCTACCGTTTCTGGGAAAAACGCGGGAGTGGCTGAAGAAATGGAGGAGTGTCTGGGCGAACGCTGGGTGTGTTTGTGACGTCAAACCAGGAACGACAAGCACTGAACTAATCGCAGATGCCGAGTAAGTTTGAAGCTACTCAGAAACTGCTAAGAGGTGTGTAATCGCAATTTTGAGAATCTTTCGTTCGCAATTTTGATAAGCTAAGATTCACTCCCAGTAGGCGGCGGCTTAGCGTGTGCAAAGCTGCTAAAAGCAGCTTGCGAGCGAACAACTCGGAATGAGGGCCCATGTGCACTGCAGGGGAGGCAGATATAACATGTGCAGAGAGAGTTAGATTTGGGTGGTGTGTGTTCAATCTGCAATATAATTTGCAGTGTAAAAATAAAGCAGCCAGTATTTACTCTGCACAGAAACAAAATAACCAACCCAAATCTTACTCTCTCTTCACATGTTATATCTGCCTCCCCTGCAGTGCACATGGTTTTGCCCAATTGCTATCATAAAATCCTGCTGCGATCAACTTGGAATTACCCCCCATATTAGTTAAAATCTAACTCTTCCTCTGCACATGTTACACCTGCCTCACCTGCAGTGCAACATGGTTTTGTCCAGTTGCTTGCTTTTTTGGTTTGTTAACAACTCTGAACAACCCCTTTTACCTAGGCTGGGTGTTTTTTGTGTGCAATCCTTCACACACACACACACACACACACACACACACACACGGGAGGGAGAGGGATACACATATATATATATCTCCTATATAATAGCCCAGATCTGTGACTTTGTGATTCATTTGCTAACGCTGGGCGGAGTCACAACAGTGGGCGGAGTTAGTCAAATGAGTCACAGATCTGGCCAAATCTACAGGAGACTAGGAGTAGAAGCAGATAGTATGGGCATGGCACAGGCAGGGGTGCATACCTCCCAGCTTTCTGCAGGAGCTTTCTTCAGGCAGAAGGAGGGACATACACTCGGCGAAAAGGGGGCGTGGCTTCACGGGAGGGCCCCGTTTTCATCAATGAGGGGGCATGCCCAGCGCTCTGTGAGCTGCTGGCATGCCCCCAGGGGCTGATTATGAGTCCGGGGGGGCCAGGGCACTTGAGACAGGGGAGCCCTATCTCATTGCTGTGCCTGCTGTGGGTTGGGGGCGTGGCCTAATCGCGGGACGCGAGACCACGCCCCTTACGCAAATTCCGTGTTTTTTTTTTTTTTTTTAATGGAATTTTGGCCCCTCAGCTTGGGGTAAATCCAGAGGAGGTGGTCGCTCCCACCTACACACCCGCACAGGCAGAAGAAAGCAGGGAGACTGCTGCCTCCCTGCAACACCACAGACCTGCCAACACGCAGCAGCGTGTGCTGCTGACAGTAGCACAATGCTGCCGTTGTTGCTGGCAGGACGGTAGGGGGGGGGCTTCTGTGCTGGGACAAAGCTACTCGAGCCGGGGGGGCCCCCTAAAACTGTGGGGCCAACGGTACGTACCCCCTGCCCCCCCCCCCCCCCCCCTTAATCCGGCTCTGCTGCTGGAACCCCCCCTTAATCCATACCCCCTGATGCCCCCTCTCCCTCTGTCTCCACTATTCACCGCTGCTCTGCTAAGCAGAACAGCGAGTACAGGAGCTTTCCAACTGACCCCCCCGTTACCGCGGGACACTGCAACCCGCGGGTGGGACAGCGGGACAGACCCAAAAAAATGGGACTGTCCCGCGAAAATCGGGACATTTGGGAGGTATGGGGATGTGTGAGGGGGTATGCCGTACAGACAGACGGGCACCGGCTCACTGTGTGCTTGACCCCCCCCCTCTCTGACGCGGAGGAGCATCACTTTCTGGCACACTCCACGCTTCTTAGCTGCAGTTTTGTGGGGCACCTGCCGCTGTGCAGGTTCCGTACTGCCTCTGTTATCTCCAGCCCCGGCAACCCCACCGCTAGCTGCAGCGCTGCCACCCACAGTGAGGTGCGCCCAGCTCCTTTACACACTTTAGCCGGCGGGTAACGCTGCAGAAGTCCGAGCTGCTTGCAGGCTCCGACCCCCTCCTCCCTCCAGCCGCAGCATCTCCTGGGGGCTAACCAGTCACTCCCAGTCTCCCCTTACCACAGTGCCCGGCAGCTGCGCGAGGTCTGCGGTGTGTGACTGAGGAGGGGGGGAGGGATGCGGACGGGCAGAGGAAGCAGGACTCCAGCCTAAGAGAGTCAGCCATGCCAAGTCTCCACCAGCAGCAGATCCCAACAGGTTGGAGTGGAACAGCAGCAGCCAGCAGCAGTGACTCCGGTAAGACACATCTGTCTGTCACCACTGTTTTGTCCCTAATACCAATCTCTCCCGTGCCCTGTGTTCTGTCCTGTCCCTGTCACCCCTGGCCTTGCCCTGCCACCCTTATCCTGGCCCTTTCACCCTTATCCTGGCCCTGTCACCCTTATCCTGGCCCTGTCACCCTTATCCTGGCCCTTTCACCCTTATCCTGGCCCTGTCATCCTTATGCTGGCCCTGTTACCCTTATGCTGGCCCTGTTACCCTTATGCTGGCCCTGTTACCCCTATCCTGGCCCTGTTACCCCTGTGCTTGCCCTGTCAACCCTATACTGGCCCTGTCACCCCTGTCCTGTTCCTGCCACCCCTACCCTGGCCTGTCACCCCTATCCTGTCCCTGTCATTTCTGTCCTGGCCCCGTCGTCCCTGTCCTGGCCCCGTCACCCCTTTTCTGACCCTGTCACCCCTGTCCTGGCCCCGTCAACCCTGTTCTGACCCTGTCACCCCTGTCCATACCCTCCAACTACCTTTTTGGCAGGTACAGTACCCGCAGCGCCTCCAGACCTCTCCCCAATGCACCACACCTCCGCACCTTCCCCTCCACCCCTCCCCCACACGCTGTGCCTCCAGACCCCCTACACCACCCGCGGCTCCCACTCCTCCGCCCCTTCACCACCCACAGCACCTCCAGGCCCCCTCCACCATCCACCCCCTTTATATGTCTCCCCCCACACCTGCCCCCCTCCACCCGCAGCATCTGCAGACACCCTCCTCCATCCGCGGTCCCCCCCTCACCTACCCCTCCCCCACCAATGGCACCACCGCACCTGCCCCTCCACCACCAGCAGCACCTCTGGACCTCCTTCCCTATGCGCCGCACCACCCGTACCTGCCCCTCCCCTACCCATGGCGCCTGCGGTCCCCTACCCCACCCCCGGCACTCCCGCCCCTTCCCATCCCACAGCACCTTTGGAACCCTTCACCCATCCACAACATCCCCACACCTGCCCCTCTCCTACCCATGGCACCCCTGCCCCTCCCCCACCTGCAGTGCCTCCGGACCCCTCCCCAATCTGCATCCCCCTCCCCCACCCGCAGCACCTCCCGACTCTTCCCCATCCGGGCCCCACCCACACTTCTGCCCCCCCTCCACCTGCAGCATCTACAGACACCATCCGCAGTCCCCCCCGCACCCACTACATTCTGTACATCGTGCCCTGCAGGTGCTATTCACGCCGTCGCAAGGGGCTGCGCCTCCTTCACCATCGCACGCCCTTTCATTGTGCAATATTTAACCACTAACAAAGGAATGCAGGTAATACTTTATATAATACAAATATTGAACCCCAGAAAGGCATGCAAGGGTTAAAGGGGCGTAGCCCCTTGCGACGGTGTGAAGAGCGCCCGTAGGGCGCGATGAAGCACCTAGTATATATATATATATATATACTGTATATACACACATGTGGTGGTCATTCCGAGTTGTTCGCTCGCTAGCAGTTTTTAGCAGCCGTGCAAACGCTAGGCCGCCGCCCACTGGGAGTGTATTTTAGCTTAGCAGAAGTGCGAACGAAAGGATCGCAGAGCGGCGTCAACGTTTTTTTGTGCAGTTTTAGAGTAGCTCAAAACCTACTCAGCGCTTGCGATCACTTCAGACTGTTCAGTTCCTGTTTTGACATCACAAACACGCCCTGCGTTCGCCTAGCCACGCCTGCGTTTTTCCAGGCACGCCTGCATTTTTTCGAACACTCCTTGAAAACGGTCAGTTTACACCCAGAAACGCCCACTTCCTGTCAATCACTCTGCAGCAGCCAGTGTGACTGAAAAGCTTTGCTAGACCCTGTGTGAAACTACATTGTTTGTTGTAATAGTACGACGTGCGCTGCTTTTTTGCCTCATCTCTGCACAGCGAACGAGTGCAGCTAGCGATCAACTCGGAATGACCACCTATAACCAGGAATTGCTGCTATTCCCTCACATTTCGTGGTACTTGAGTTATGACCAACTTGGGATATTCAAGTCAAGTGCCAGAAATATAACTTATGCTCCATCTGCAGGTATGTATCACCAGAAATACTACTTGTTATATAGCGTGCTGATTAGAGATGAGCGGGTTCGGTTTCTCTGAATCCGAACCCGCACGAACTTCATGTTTTTTTTCACGGGTCCGAGCGACTCGGATCTTCCCGCCTTGCTCGGTTAACCCGAGCGCGCCCGAACGTCATCATGACGCTGTCGGATTCTCGCGAGACTCGGATTCTATATAAGGAGCCGCGCGTCGCCGCCATTTTCACACGTGCATTGAGATTGATAGGGAGAGGACGTGGCTGGCGTCCTCTCCGTTATAGTAGAAAAGAGTAAAGACTGAGTGACTTAGTTATAATTGTGGGGAGGATTGGGGACGGGGAGCAGCTGTTAGGGAGTACAGTGATTTAGATTAGGAGAGAGAGAGAGAGAGAGATTGACCTGATTTACTGGAGCTTAGGAGTACTGTAGAAGAGAGTGCAGAGTTTACTAGTGACTGACCACAGTGACCACCAGACAGTGCAGTTTTATTTAATATATCCGTTCTCTGCCTGAAAAAAACGATACACACAGTGACTCAGTCACATACCATATCTGTGTGCACTGCTCAGCCCAGTGTGCTGCATCATCTATGTATATATTATATATCTGACTGTGCTCAGCTCACACAGCTTATAATTGTGGGGGAGACTGGGGAGCACTGCAGTGCCAGTTATAGGTTATAGCAGGAGCCAGGAGTACAAGACAGTCACATACCATATCTGTGTGCACTGCTCAGCCCAGTGTGCTGCATCATCTATGTATATATTATATATCTGACTGTGCTCAGCTCACACAGCTTATAATTGTGGGGGAGACTGGGGAGCACTGCAGTGCCAGTTATAGGTTATAGCAGGAGCCAGGAGTACATATTATATTAAAATTAATTAAACAGTGCACACTTTTGCTGCAGGAGTGCCACTGCCAGTGTGACTGACCAGTGACCTGACCACCAGTATAGTTAGTAGTATACTATATTGTGATTGCCTGAAAAAGTTAAACACTCGTCGTGTGACTTCACTTGTGTGGTGTTTTTTTTTTTATTCTATAAAAAACTCATTCTGCTGACAGACAGTGTCCAGCAGGTCCGTCATTATATAATATATATACCTGTCCGGCTGCAGTAGTGATATATATATATTTTTTATATCATTATTTATCATCCAGTCGCAGCAGACACAGTACGGTAGTTCACGGCTGTAGCTACCTCTGTGTCGGCACTCGGCAGTCCGTCCATAATTGTATACCACCTAACCGTGGTTTTTTTTTCTTTCTTCTTTATACATACATACTACGACATCTCTTTATCAACCAGTCTATATTAGCAGCAGACACAGTACAGTACGGTAGTTCACGGCTGTGGCTACCTCTGTGTCGGCACTCGGCAGTCCGTCCATAATTGTATACCACCTAACCGTGTTTTTTTTTTCTTTCTTCTTTATACATACATACTACGACATCTCTTTATCAACCAGTCTATATTAGCAGCAGACACAGTACAGTACGGTAGTTCACGGCTGTGGCTACCTCTGTGTCGGCACTCGGCAGTCCGTCCATAATTGTATACCACCTAACCGTGTTTTTTTTTTCTTTCTTCTTTATACATACATACTACGACATCTCTTTATCAACCAGTCTATATTAGCAGCAGACACAGTACAGTACGGTAGTTCACGGCTGTGGCTACCTCTGTGTTGGCACTCGGCAGTCCGTCCATAATTGTATACCACCTAACCGTGGTTTTTTTTTCTTTCTTCTTTATACGTACATACTACGACATCTCTTTATCAACCAGTCTATATTAGCAGCAGACACAGTACAGTACGGTAGTTCACGGCTGTGGCTACCTCTGTGTCGGCACTTGGCAGTCCGTCCATAATTGTATACCACCTAACCGTGGTTTTTTTTTCTTTCTTCTTTATACATACATACTACGACATCTCTTTATCAACCAGTCTATATTAGCAGCAGACACAGTACAGTACGGTAGTTCACGGCTGTGGCTACCTCTGTGTCGGCACTCGGCAGTCCGTCCATAATTGTATACCACCTAACCGTGGTTTTTTTTTCTTTCTTCTTTATACGTACATACTACGACATCTCTTTATCAACCAGTCTATATTAGCAGCAGACACAGTACAGTACGGTAGTTCACGGCTGTGGCTACCTCTGTGTCGGCACTCGGCAGTCCGTCCATAATTGTATACCACCTAACCGTGGTTTTTTTTTCTTTCTTCTTTATACATACATACTACGACATCTCTTTATCAACCAGTCTATATTAGCAACAGACACAGTACAGTACGGTAGTTCACGGCTGTGGCTACCTCTGTGTCGGCACTCGGCAGTCCGTCCATAATTGTATACCACCTAACCGTGGTTTTTTTTTCTTTCTTCTTTATACATACATACTACGACATCTCTTTATCAACCAGTCTATATTAGCTATATGTCTATATGTGCTGATTGGGGAGGGTTTTTTGGAAGGGACATCCTGCGTGACACTGCAGTGCCACTCCTAAATGGGCCCGGAGTTTGTGTCGGCCACTAGGGTCGCTAATCTTACTCACACAGCTACCTCATTGCGCCTCTTTTTTTCTTTGCGTCATGTGCTGATTGGGGAGGGTTTTTTGGAAGGGACATCCTGCGTGACACTGCAGTGCCACTCCTAAATGGGCCCGGTGTTTGTGTCGGCCACTAGGGTCGCTAATCTTACTCACACAGCTACCTCATTGCGCCTCTTTTTTTCTTTGCGTCATGTGCTGATTGGGGAGGGTTTTTTGGAAGGGACATCCTGCGTGACACTGCAGTGCCACTCCTAAATGGGCCCGGTGTTTGTGTCGGCCACTAGGGTCGCTAATCTTACTCACACAGCTACCTCATTGCGCCTCTTTTTTTCTTTGCGTCATGTGCTGATTGGGGAGGGTTTTTTGGAAGGGACATCCTGCGTGACACTGCAGTGCCACTCCTAAATGGGCCCGGTGTTTGTGTCGGCCACTAGGGTCGCTAATCTTACTCACACAGCTACCTCATTGCGCCTCTTTTTTTCTTAGCGTCATGTGCTGATTGGGGAGGGTTTTTTGGAAGGGACATCCTGCGTGACACTGCAGTGCCACTCCTAAATGGGCCCGGTGTTTGTGTCGGCCACTAGGGTCGCTTATCTTACTCACACAGTCAGCTACCTCATTGCGCCTCTTTTTTTCTTTGCGTCATGTGCTGTTTGGGGAGGGTTTTTTGGAAGGGACATCCTGCGTGACACTGCAGTGCCACTCCTAAATGGGCCCGGTGTTTGTGTCGGCCACTAGGGTCGCTTATCTTACTCACACAGTCAGCTACCTCATTGCGCCTCTTTTTTTCTTTGCGTCATGTGCTGTTTGGGGAGGGTTTTTTGGAAGGGACATCCTGCGTGACACTGCAGTGCCACTCCTAGATGGGCCAGGTGTTTGTGTCGGCCACTAGGGTCGCTTAGCTTAGTCATCCAGCGACCTCGGTGCAAATTTTAGGACTAAAAATAATATTGTGAGGTGTGAGGTATTCAGAATAGACTGAAAATGAGTGGAAATTATGGTTTTTGAGGTTAATAATAATATGGGATCAAAATGACCCCCAAATTCTATGATTTAAGCTGTTTTTTAGGGTTTTTTGAAAAAAACACCCGAATCCAAAACACACCCGAATCCGACAAAAAAAATTCGGTGAGGTTTTGCCAAAACGCGGTCGAACCCAAAACACGGCCGCGGAACCGAACCCAAAACCAAAACACAAAACCCGAAAAATTTCAGGCGCTCATCTCTAGTGCTGATTATTGTAATATTGCTCATATCAGAAAGACAGTAATACAGAGAGGCCACTATAGATTCCAGGATTGCAGGCTCTCGTCCTGATACAAGTATCCATTATAAGGGCAATAATAATAGCAGAACAAGGATTTCCCCAACTAATGAGAAGTATCCTGAGTGTGATGTGTTTTGTCCTATCATTTACATACACTGAGATAACGGCCTCTCTTCTGCATGTCAGTGTTCACCTTCCTATATATACCGGTGTTCGCTATATGTGCTGCCCGGATGTGAAGATTATTAATGCAAATTGCAAAGTACAGTGTTACTGCGAGTGATTAGCCGGAGAATGATATTGCCGACGCGTGTTTGTGGGCAACATGATTGGGTGCCCATAAATCTTTAATGGACTCATACGTTTGGGGTTGTCACCAGAAGGGTGTGGTTCATTGGGTCGATGCTAACTAGGTCAACAGTCATTAGGTCGACCACTATTGGTTGACAGTGACTAGGTCGACACCTGAAATAGGTAGATACATAAAAGGTCGACCTGGAAATATGTCATTAGTTTCTTTATTTTTTGGGGTGTTGTTTTCTTTGTAAAGTGACCGGGAAGCCCAATTAGTGCAATGTGTCCCCTCACGTGGCTCGCCATGCTTCAGGCAAGGTGCCTCGCTCCACTACTACTGCGCTCAGCACAGATTACCGTTCCCAATCACAGTCCACGAGGATCGTAAAGTAAGAAAAAGTAAAATAAAAGTGAAAACTCATGTTGACCTTTTCATGTGTCGGCCTTTGCCATGCCGACCTAGTCACCATGTCGACCTAAAGAACGGACACCCAGCAGAAATAGGCAGGGCCCCCTACCTTACCCTCATCCCCCAACAGCACGGCTGGTTATTGCTTTGGCTGATTAAAGGAGCCTGTCTATTACCAGCATGTCCTCATATCAGGATTATCTAATGTGTGCTTAAAATCAAGTCTTGAGGATGACAGGTGATCTGATAACGGTAATGTTGATTGCTCAGATTTCCCCCGGATTGAGCTGTATTTTAAGCGTTTCATATAGTGCAGTATAAACTCTCAGTCTTATTGTCGTCCTTGTGCGCGGAGTCTAGTTCCGGTGACCGGTATAAGCTATTCATAGCATCCCCACGTTCCCTGGGCTACCTTCACTTGTCCCCCCATGCACAGCAAGCTTAACTTTTCTGTAACCTAACGGAGACCGCTGCGGCGCTGCCTAATCTAATTAGAAGATAAATGGCTGCAGCAATTGGGTGATGATAACGTGGTAACATCAAGGAAAGACAAGTCAGAGATACACTGCCCGTACTGTATCACAGGGCACATCAAAGCAGCAGCGGCGGGTGCCTGGTGCAGGGACGGCGTATTGGTTCCCTGCACCGGACCTGAAGTGGCGGAGGGCAGCGGCGCTTCAAACTTGGCGCCATTTTGCCAGCCAATTGGAAGCACAAGTGGCGGGACTTCAAATCTGGCGCCGTCCGCAAGCCAATCACAGCTCGCGGGGCGCCGGCCAATCACGGGCGGGCGTTGCGAGCCAATCGGCGCTTGCCGCGTCACGGTCCCCGCACTCGGCAAGTGACGTCAGACGCCGCCGGGAGCAGAAGAAGACGGGAGGCCGCGCTGAAGAGTCGGGCGGCACTGAACAGAAGAGGACGCCGCGGGAAGAGCTCCGGTGGCCGCAGAAGAGGCCAGAAGATGCCTGCATCCCGGAGGAAGATGTCCAGCATCGGCTGGACGCAAAGAAGAGGCGGCGCCGCCGCTGGCCAGGACGGGCTAGCGGCAGAACACGGCTGAGGACCCATCGGTACAGGTAGGCCCTCGGTGAGGGCGCCTGTCACCCCCCCTTCTCTCCTTCCTAGACCAACAGGCATGGGGTATTAGGCCCGTGGGCACAGTCAGGCCACAGGCCTGTGGCGCTGTAGGCGGGCACTAGGCCCATGGGTAATATCAGGCATTAGGCCTGTGGCTATATAAGAGGGCATTAGGCCCTAGTTCAGTTGCGGCCGCTAGGGATATAAGGTGACCCTGGGCATTAGGCCCAGGTCACCCAATGGGGCCCAAGTTAGGCGTGCGCTAGGCTCGAGGGTAGAGTCAGGCATCGGGCCTGTGGATAAATAGGGGGAACTAGGCCCAGCAAATAGAGGGTTACTTCCTTCCCCCTTCCAAGGTGAATAAAGGTGGTACTAGGCACTAGGCCCAGGCCACCCCAGTGTGTAGAGGTAGGCAGGCCCGCTTGGCCTGAGCCCCTGGTAGGTAAGTGACTGTAAGGGAAGGTAGGTAGGCTGTGTGGTGCCCACTTCCTGGTAGTCTGAACTTGAAGTAGTTAGGTAATTAAAGGCACAGCACCGTTGTAAATACCTGGATTGCACAGTGTTTTGTGATGTGTGTTGTTTCCGTGCAGGGCCATGCTTGCTGATAGTTTGTGTCTAGTTTGTTGCAGCACACACACAGAGCTAGTTTGAGGGCTCTGCCGTTGTAGTTAGTGTAGTGATGTTACACCAGTATAGAGTGGGCCCTGCACGGCTGTTGTTTGGTTGCCTCCTTACAGGGACCTGTACATGGAGAGGAAGATCGCGGTGTAAGATTGGCAACGGTGAGTAACATCTGTGTTCGTCTGTCCCTTTTGTGTGTCTGTCCCCCGAGCGCTGGATTAGGGGCTTGCTCATGGATGTGAGAACCCCTTTATCACACTACGCGCAAGAGTGCGAGTGTGTGAAAATTGGGTGGCTGAGGCTTTGTGCCGATGATGATTTTCACCTAACCGGTGAGAGTCGCCGCCACCCTGGGAGTATCCTCTTTCCCTTGGGAAAAGAGTTGATACTCCTTCATTTATCTCCTCTCCTCCCCAGCTCGTCTGCCGTCTGCATCTGGAAGGGGATCATCGTGTCCGAGTCCAACTGAAGGTTCCAGGTCCGTTGAAAATTCCGTGACCTGAAGGTGGGAAAATGCGGCGCCTGGTGAGTAGTGAATCTAAACCTCCACGTCAGCGGGCACTACACCGCACCGCCACCCTCTTACAACTGCACAATGGGTTAATGCATAGCAACCACTTGCCACGTTAGGCATGTGCCTAGGGGCAGCACAGCAGGCTGATGAGGCCATGTGATTCTTTTTGTTTGTCATTATCACTTATTTTGTTATATTTTATTTTGCAACTGACGGGAGTGGGTCAAAGGGCAGCAGGTGGCATGCTTGATATGCCAATATGCAAAATATTTGCTTGGCCCCATATTTTGCATATCGGTCACGTGACCACCATCCGATCACGTGACCATCCATGGTCACGTGATCGGATGGTGGTCACGTGACCGATATGCAAAAAATTTGCTTTACATTATTTATGTATCCTGTCTCCCCCCTTGGGGAATGGTCTGCCTCCTATATGTTTATGTTAAACTATTATGTACAAATTAATTGTCATTGTAACAAGCATGCCACCTGGTGCTAATTAGACACCATATTGATCATGGTATATAAACCCCATACAACAAAGCAGTCTATACCATTGAAAAAGCTGCCAGGAGAAGGTAGCGAAATGCGTCAGGATTTTGACTGCCCCAGCTGAGGAACTGACTAAGTGAAGGACCGGACCATCCCCTGTTATCCCCTGCACTGTGACATTTGGATTTACAAATACCTGTCCATGATCTTTGGATGGACTGCCGTAATGCATGAGGCGCTCGCAATTGGAATCCGGGAGTAAATAGTCCTCTAATGGCGAAAGATCTCAAGGGACATTTTATCCATTTGCTGGGGAATCCTGTATTCAGCAGGAGACTTACCACAGGGGTAATCATTTGGAACGGACTTCCTCAGATGTATCAGTTTCAGTTCCTGACTGTTGGGTAATTTTTATGAAATTACATATGATTGATCTTAACAGAAATAATAAGCATGTAGTAATGTGTCTTTTTAAAGCTTAATTACATTAATAAATTGTACATTTTTATATTTTTTATAATTTTTTAATTGTTTGTATTGTTCAAATCAAAGCGCAGCCTCTCCACCACTTTAAAAAGTACCAGTAACTGCAAAATATATCCACTGTACTGTACCATATGCCATATTGAACAGAGTATAAACGAGTAGGACATGCACATACTGCCCCTATAAGCAGAGCCGGCCCTAACCAATATGATGCCCTAGGCAAGATTTTGACTGATGCCCCCTAACACTGCCGCTAGTTCTGTCTCTGACCCTGCACCCCATTCCCAGCACCATCACCCCTCATCCATAGCAGTCCTCATTTTGGTGCTCCTACACTCTATATTTTAAATAGGAACAGTGCACACATTCGGCACACAGCTCAAAAAGGGGCGTGTTCTTGCTGGGAAGGGGTATGGCCACACAATAGTACCCCCTATTCAAAGTACCCTACACAGCAGTGCAACTTTATTCACATTATATCATGCGATAGTGTCCCTTATTCACGTTACATCACACAGTAGGACCTCTTTACCTTATATACGTTACTCCTCACAGTAGTGCCCCTTATTCACATTACATCACACTGAATTGCTCCTTATTCACATTACACCACACCATATTGCTCCTTATTCACATTACACCACACCATATTGCTCTTTATTCACATTAGAGCTCCTTATACACATAAGGCCACACATTAGTAATGCATTTATACACATAATACCACACAGTAATGCCCCTTACACATTCAGTATGACACACATTATTAATGTCCTTATAAACATAATGTGCCTTACACATTACGCCAACCTTTTTAAATGCCCTTATACACATAATAACCCTTACACATATGCCAAACACTACAGCATAACTGACCCACCCACACACAGCGCTCATATGTCCGCTAACACTGTGACCTCTGCCTCTGCTTGGATACAGATGTGTCCTCATACATCTTGCCTCAATACGCCATGCAGCAGGAAATGCCTGGCGCGAGTCAGCTGGCAGCTCTGCTAACGTTTGGGGACCTTTTTTTTTTGCAGAAAATGTGTCTTGTTTTCACTGTTTTGTGGCTAGGAAGCACACGCAGCTTCTGCTGAGTAAAATGATATGCGGCATGCCTATAGTCTGTGTGTGACTGTGGCTGTATCTGATACGAAATGCTACTTTACAGTGATTTCCAGGAATACATTGTAACGTAGCATTTCATATACAGATACAGCCGCAGTCACCCACAGAATATAGGCATGCCGCATATCATTTTACTCAGCAGAAGCTGCTTGTTCCCCTAGGCATACCAAATGCCCTAGACATTTGCCTAGTTTGCCTATACCTAGGGCCGGTTCTGCCTGTAAACTCTCCTTCTTAGTAAATATTTATACATAATTAAAAATAAGGGAAAATTCATAGTTAGTGACTTTTTAAATTCTATTAAATTGGCTATTGTTAAATTTGTCAAGCGGGGACGGCCATTACTGTCATGCTCTCACCCCTAAATTTGCCTCTGAATATGAATATAAAAAATGTCACCAGGTTCTGTCTGTCTAAGTTAGGAATTAATCTATACTACCAAACATTGTAGCAATGAACCTGAAGTATTGAATAAATGAAATACATGAACAAACAATGAATCCACCTGGGCGTGACTGTATAACAGGTAATCAAGCAGAAGTACAGAGTGACTGGAATAGCAGGAACACACAATGAACGTCAGTAATGACAAAACTGCATTTCCTGAATGTGGTTTGCAGGTACTGGATGAAATATTACCGGATGTACCAGACTAAGGGGGACATTTACTAAGCAGTGATAAGAGCGGAGAAGTGAGCCAGCGGAGAAGTGGCCCCATCAACCAATCAGCAGCTCTGTATCATTTTATAGTATGCAAATTCCAGATGTTACTTCAGTGCTGATTGGCTGCCATGGGCAACTTTGCTGGCTCACTTCTCCGCTCTTATCACTGCTTAGTAAATGTCCCCCTTAGTGGTCTATTTACTAAGCCTTGGATGCAGATAAAGTCGCTGGAGATAAAGTACCAGCCAATCAGCTCCTGTCATTTT